>NC_092508.1:93241424-93544454 GCF_047511675.1 Marmota flaviventris
ACCTTTGTGACCTCCCCTAAATCTCTTTACCTCCCTAAGGCTTCCTCTCCAAATACCGTCGCCTTGGGGTCTAGGGCTTCAACATACAGATTTTAGGGTGACACAGTTCAGACCATAACAACTATTAAGGAACAATGTCTCATTACTAGTATTTCTTTCCATTCTTGGCTTTTTGCACTTAGGCCTTGGTTTAGTGCTCACTATTTACTTGGCATCATGTTATCAGCATTTTCCACATTGTATCACAGTGACAATGACTGTTTCTAATGGTTGCCTAATGGCCCACTGAGCACCCTGCCCAGCACAGACTAGTTAAGTAGGGCCCATTCCTGCATTTTGGAAAGGAGAAGTTTGCCAGTAGTGTTTAGAGCTCAATTAAGGACTAACATTCAGGACATAAGAAAAGCCAGGCATGTTGCTTCCCAGGCCACATTTTGATATGAAATTCTTCAAAAATACGTGTCCATCTTTTCAGATGATAAAAAGAAAAAAAAAAAACTAAGATTTAGCAACCTCCCTTCAGCACTCCAAGTTTTTGCTTGGTGCTTTACGTATGCGAATCTCACTTAGTCCTCCTGCATAATATACAGTTCTTGTAGAAAAGCTGAAATTGAGGGAACCGATAGTTCAAGTTTGCAGAGCAAGTTATTGACAGTCTTGATATGAAAGTAAGCTTGTTATACTCCATACCACTCCATTTTTATCCCTATTTTCCCATGTTCCACCAAGAAAGCTGATAACTTTTCCAAGATGATGAGCTAAGTCTATAAAGAGACTCTGGGGATGCAGCTCAGTGGTAGATCACTTGCCTAGCACGCCACGAGCCCTGGGTTCCATCCCCAGCACTGTGGGGGGATAGTTCCTGGTTGTGGTTTTTCTTTATACATTTAAGAAGACTACAGAACAAGTAGGTTAGAAAAAGTGGTCTTCTCCCTTGTGCATTAATTAAAATAATACCCCTTTACCGTGGACTAATTGTTCAATAATCACTTATTGAGTAGAGAGGCTGGTTTCGAACTTGTGATCCTCCTGCTTCAGCCTCTGAGTCACTGGATTATAGGGATGTGGATTACAAACAGGCCCGGAGTCAGACTGCCTTGGTTTTATATTCTCACGTTTCTCCTGACTGTAGCCTTGTAGTTATTACACCTACGTGGATCTTGTTTTCCTCATATGTAAAGTGGTAATTGCTGTAACTTGCCACATGGGGTGGTTGAAAGGATTATGTGACAGGATTTATTGAGCAGTAGGTGCTCTCGACATGTTATGTTCAGGTGGTTGTTGATGCTGTCGGTGTTGATTTGTTGATGTTGAACGTTTAACTCGTTGCCTCCCTGGTGTTAACACTGATGTTGATAGTGTTGACAATAATGTTTTTTCCTCACCGTACTGGGAATTAAACCCAGGAGGGTTTTACCTCTGAGCTACATTCATAGGCCTTTGTTACTTTTAACTTTATTTTATGGCAGCCCTCACTAAGTTGCTGAGGCTGGTTTTGAACTTGTGATCCTCCTGCCTAGCCTCTGAGTCACTGGATTATAGGGATGCGCCTCACACCTGGCTGATGTTGATTTTTTGATATTATTATTGACTAGTTGACATTATTGACATTGGTGTTAATGTTGAGTTGTTGATGACTTGTTGAAAATAGTGTTGATATCATGTTGACAAAGTGTTGTCTTCTCTGTTGCCTTGATATTGACATTGGTATTAACTCATTGATGTTATTGTGGCCTTATTTTTGGCTCATTAGTGCTATTGTTGACATTGTCATTGACGCTAAGCGCTGTTTCCTTCTTTCTTCCTCACAAGGTGGCTCACTCGATCCTCAAGGCTCACGCCAGAACCTGGCACCACTATGACAGTCAGCATCGCCTGCAGCAGCAGGGGCGTGTGGGCATAGTGCTGAACTCACACTGGGCAGAGCCCCTGTCTCCAGAGAGACCTGAGGACCTGATAGCCTCTGAGCGCTTCTTGCACTTCATGCTGGGCTGGTTTGCACACCCCATCTTTGTGGATGGAGACTACCCTGCCACTCTGAAGGCTCAGATTCAACAGATAAACAAACAATGTCCCCAGCCTATGGCCCAGCTCCCTGAATTCACCGAGGCCGAGAAGCAGCTCCTAAAGGGCTCTGCCGACTTTCTGGGCCTGTCACATTACACCTCCCGTCTCATCAGCAAGGCCCAACAAGTCACCTGCACCCCCAGCTATGATAATATCGGAGGTTTCTCCCAACATGTGGACCCTGCATGGCCCCAAACTTCCTCTCCTTGGATTCGCATAGTGCCCTGGGGTATAAGGAGGCTGTTGCGGTTTGTGTCCCTGGAATACACGAGAGGAAAAGTTCCCATCTACCTGGCTGGGAATGGCATGCCCATAGGAGAGAGTGAAGATCTCTTTGATGATTCTTTGAGAGTGGATTACTTCAACCAGTATATCAATGAGGTGCTCAAGGGTAAGGACAGTGGGTATGCTGGTGATCGGAAGGTGGGAAGTATTTTTCCTCCAAGTCATTAGAGTTCTGTTAATGGAACAAAGAAGGTCTCCCAGGGCAATGAAGCCCAAAAAGCAGTATTGGTATCAATAGTGGGGAGTTCTTCACATCATCCTTCTAACTCTATTTCCCTGAAGGCTTATGTCTTTATTCCTGGGTTCTTGTTCCCTAGAACACCACCCTTCTACATTCTGTCTACCCGAGTTTTAGCAACCATAAGTTTTATCTTCTTGTTGTTGTACTGGATATTTAACTCAGAGGGCACTTTACCACTGAACTAGAAATCTTTTTATTTGGAGCCAGGGTCTTGCTCATTTACTGAGGCCAGCCTTAACCTTACAATCCTCCTGCCTCAGCCTCCTGAGTAGCTAGGATTATAGGTGCATGCCATGGTACCTAGCAAATCTTACCATTTTTAATACACTTTAAAAACAAATATTGAGGGGCTAGAGTTGTAGCTCAGTGGTAGAGCACTTGCCTAGCATGTATGAGGCACTGGGTTCAATTCTCACCATCACATAAAAATAAATAAATAAAATAAAGGTATTGTGTTAATCCACAGCTAAAAAAAATTGAGTGCCTATTATATGCCAGGTATTGTGCAAGACAGTAGAGGTACAATATTGAACAAACATTATTCCTTCCATAGGGAATTCACAGTCTACTGAGAGTCACAGGCAAAGAATTAAAGTGTAGGATGACAAGGTCATGCATGGTGTGAGGACTCTTAGATGGCACTCCAGCCCATTAACTCTTCCCTCATTGCTCTAGCCACCCTGATAGCCATCTCCTTTGACTGGCTATAAAATCTGTATTCCACATGACCTGGTTGACTGGTACCTACAATTTCACTCTTATCTAACATACCAGTTCATATGTCTTTTTATTCCTAATGAGAAAAGATGGCAAATGGGTTTCCTCTCACAAGTCAGTCATGATCCCTGGTAGTAAGTGGCTGGCTGTCTGACCACAGGGCTGTGCTGACAAGGGTAGGAAACTGTCTAAATTCAGAGAGAAAGTCAATCGGTAAGACCTGAGGGGATAGGCACCCTCTGCCCCTCACTGGGACACATCTCAGTGTTAGCTACAATTCTGTTTTTCTTTTTAAATGATCTTGGAATTCCTTTGAGACATTATCTCAAGGATCCTTGAAATAGCTTTTTCCAGTAAAGACAGTGGATACTCTCCTCACAGGAAAACTGCAAAAACCCATGATTTGAGAGACTGACACCCCCAAACAGAAGCTTTATTTCTGGCTCAGTTCCTCCCTCTGCCCACTAAGCTGTAATGATTTTATCCATCCTTGTGTCCCCAGAGCCTAGCATAGACCTTGAACAAAGTCCGTGCTTATTAACTTATTTATTGAATGAACAGTGTTTTCTACCTCTTATGCAAGCAGTTGGTTAGTTGAGAGGTTTGTATAGCTTGAAAACAAACAGGCCTAATTCTCCACTGGCTCCAAGCTAGAGCCCACTACAGCCATTATCTTTTTACTTTGGCTCTGGTTTTTGGTTGACTTACTAGATCATTTGGCAAATTGAAGGTGAGTGAGGCTGCTGTAACAAATTACCCAGACTTGGTGGCTTAAAATAACAGAAATGTATTATCCCACAGGTCTAGAATCAGGAAGTCTAAAACTGAGGTCTCAATAGGGCTGCTTTCCCTCTCAAACCTGTAATAGAGATTCCTTCCTTGCTCTCTGCAGATTCTGGTGGCTCCAGGTATTCTGTGTCTTGTGGATACAGGACTCTAATCCCTGCCTCCAGCTTCACATGACCTTCTCCTGTTGTCATGCTTGTTGTCAGGATTAGGGTTTACCCAGTTAACCCAGAATGACCTCGTCTTGAAACTATAGATTACCTGGGGTTAGGACTTGGATGTATCTTTTGGCAGGTCACCATTTAACCTACTGTACCAGGGAATAAATTTCTTTAGTCTTTTTTTAACATAGCATGTGTCATCATTTTTATGCCAATATTACTAAATGTAAATAGGGAAGAACAAAAACAGTTTAAAAAAATTCAGGGCTGGGGTGTGGCTCAGTGGTGGAGTGCTCTCCTGGCATGCAGGGGGCACTGGTTTGATCCTCAGCACCACATAAATGTAAAGATGTTGTGTCCACCTAAAACTAAAAAATAAATATTAAACAAAAATTAAGGCTGGCTCGGTGGCACATGACTATAATCCTTGTGCTCATTCTGGAAGAGGAAAAAGAATTAAATTTGAGGGGTAAACAAAGTCACCTCCAAAATTTTCAAGTCAGGAGAAAAAAATTTTAAAGCAACACTAGTAACAGAGTTTACTTATATTTTTTTCAATAATGATTATTTTAAAATAACCCTAATTTCTGTCTCCTTCACAGCCATCAAGGAGGATGCAGTGGATGTCCGTTCTTATATTGCTCGTTCCTTCCTTGATGGCTTTGAAGGCTCCTCTGGTTACAGCCAGAGATTCGGGCTGTACCATGTCAATTTCAATGACAGCAGCAAACCAAGGACTCCCAGGAAATCAGCTTACTTTTTCACCAGCATCATTGAAAAGAATGGTTTCCTCGCCCCAGTAGTAAAAAGACTGCCTCCTCCTAAAACAGCAGACTTCCCCTCCAAGGCCAAAGCTTTCACTTTTCCATCTGAGGTGCCCTCCAAGGCTAAAGTAGTTTGGGAAAAGTTCTCCAAACAACCTAAGTTTGAAAGAGACTTGTTCTATCATGGCACCTTCCGGGATGACTTTCTGTGGGGTGTGTCCTCTTCAGCCTATCAAATCGAAGGAGCTTGGGATGCTGATGGCAAAGGCCCCAGCATTTGGGATAACTTTACTCATACTCCAGGGAACAATGTGAAAGACAATGCCACTGGAGACATAGCCTGTGACAGTTATAACAAACTGGATGCGGATCTGAATATGCTTCGAACTTTGAAGGTGAAGGCCTATCGCTTCTCCATCTCCTGGTCTCGGATTTTCCCAACTGGGAGAATCGACTCTGTCAACACTCATGGTGTCAATTACTACAACGGGCTGATCAATGGTTTGGTGGCAAGCAACATCTCTCCCATGGTAACACTGTTTCATTGGGACCTGCCCCAGGCCCTCCAGGATATTGGAGGCTGGGAGAATCCGTCCTTGATTGAGTTGTTTGACAGCTATGCAGACTTCTGTTTCCAGACATTCGGTGACAGAGTCAAATTCTGGATGACCTTTAATGAGCCCACGTTCCAGGCATGGTTGGGTTATGGCATAGGAGAATTTCCCCCGAATGTGCAGGACCCAGGATGGACACCTTACAGGGTTGCCCATGCAGTCATCAAAGCTCATGCCAGAGTCTATCACACTTATGATAAGAAATACCGGCAGGAGCAGAAGGGGGTCATCTCACTGAGCCTTAGTGCACACTGGGCAGAACCCAAGTCACTAGGGATCCCAAGAGATGTAGAAGCAGCTGACCGAATGCTACAGTTCTCCCTGGGCTGGTTTGCCCATCCCATTTTTAGGAACGGAGACTATCCTGATGCCATGAAGTGGAAAGTGGGGAATAGGAGTGAACTACAACACTTGGCCAGCTCCCGCCTGCCCAGCTTCACTGAGGAAGAGAAGGCATACATCAGGGGTACAGCCGATGTCTTCTGCCTCAACACCTACTCGTCCAAAATCGTGCAGCACAAAACAACCAGGCTAGACCCACCCTCCTACGAAGATGACCAGGAGATTACTGATGAGGTGGACCCTTCATGGACTGCCACGGCAATGAACCCAGCCGTGCCCTGGGGGACACGGAGACTGCTGAATTGGATCAAGGAAGAATATGGTGACATCCCCATTTACATCACAGAAAATGGAGTGGGGCTATCAAACCCAGCAGTGGAAGACACTGATAGGATATTTTACCACAAAACCTATATCAATGAAGCTTTGAAAGGTATGTGAAGGTTCAGTTCATCTTATAAAATCTGTATGTCGTGTGCCTGAAATGTTTTGGCAGCGTGCTTTCACAGTCTCACTTTTATGCCCTAACTCCATATATTCCTTTCCTGTTTGGGAGTTACACATCCATTGACAAGCTGGGGGAAAAAGGTATGATCCTTTCTCCAAGAAAAATGTACAAATGTATATACACATAATCCCCCCCAAAGAATATTTTCATTAGTCCATTTATTCATTATTGAGCAATTACTTTGTTGATAAGTTCTATTTTAGATGCTGGGGATGCAGCAGGGAACAAAACATAAATTTCTGCCCTCATGGAGTTTCCATTTACCTCAGAACAACACCAGTAATAACAAAACCCCTTCTTCTTTAAATGCAAACACCTGTGCTTCTGAAGTGGACTGAGGCCTTGAATTCAGGACATGCCTCTTTCTCTTAACAAAAGAATTTGATTTTGCAAAGATCAGTCATTAATACTGTAGGGTTATCTGAGATGGCAAAAAGTAAGATCCACAAGGTGTTTGGCTCTTAGAGCTTATGTTACTTTGTGTACAAGTTGATAGTTTAGGGTTGAGGAACCAGCACTTGGTGGGGTTCCTTGGAGATCCTGCCTCTTGATGTAAAGCTCTCCTCTTCTCTTTGGGATGTTCCCAGCCTACAGGCTGGATGGTGTAGACCTTCGAGGGTATTCTGTCTGGTCTCTGATGGACAACTTTGAGTGGCTGTTTGGCTACACAGTCAAGTTCGGACTGTACCATGTTGACTTCAATGACACGAACAGGCCTCGCACAGCAAGAGCCTCAGCCAAGTACTACACAGAGGTCATTACCAACAATGGCATGCCACTGCCCAAAGAGGATGAATTCCTATACGGACAGTTTCCAGAGGGCTTCATCTGGAGTACATCATCTGCTGCGTATCAGGTGGGGAGCTGAGAGCCCATCAACACTATGACCACATCCCCAAATCCCTGCTCCTGCCAGATCCTGGGGGTCCAGCTTCTTTACTTCCCCAAATTTGGTCAGACCAGCATGGTTAGTCTGTGCTGAGATGGGTGCTTGTAGAGCCAGGAGCAGGGAGAGCCTGGACACCAACACAGGTAAAGACATGTGCGTATGCAGAGTCTTGCTGGACGCCTCTCTTCCTTACCTGGTCCTTCCAAGCAGGCAGGTTACCCAGTTTGCTTCTAAACCTGGGCCTGGGATTTTTCTGATGATCTAACATTAGACTGTTACCTTATTTATGCCACATGAGGCTCAACCAAAGATATGATAAAGGGCGGTGAATGCCTTGCTGGGAAGTTAGTAGTGGGTCTCTACCTCTATTTATCTGATACAGTAATGGGCATTCTGGACCTGGGCAGGGTGCTGAGCCTGTGGGGATTTTCTACATGACTATCACTGCTGAAAATATTTCAGGAAGATGAGGGTTAGCTACTCCCAGATGACTGCGTCACCGAGTGATAAAGGAAAGTCTCAGGCCGAATTCTGCTAGATATTTATCAGCTAAGTTAATTTGTGGGAAAACATAAAAAAAAGTTCATGTGTACTGTTTAGAGGATCAAGGAAACCCCAGATCTCAGTCCTCTTAGGTACTCTGGCCAATACCAGAACACAAAATATTCACTTGAGAGAATGCCAAGAGGCTGGATCCTGCTAAATCAGGCAACCCTCTGTCAGAGGTTTCTCATTAGGGGCTGACTGATATTTTGTACGAATGATTCCTTGTCATGGGGACTCTCGTGTACACTATAGGATGTTCAGCAGCATCTGTGGCTTCTACACAGTAGATGCCAGTAGAATCTCCACAGCTCCCAGCCCCTCCTGGCCCCATGCCCATTGTAATAACTGAAGCTTTCCAAACACTTGTACAGACATTTCTAACTGTTCCCTTGAAGGCAAAATGACCCAGGGAGAACCACTGTCCCCTGGGTTTACAAGGGACACAGGAAGGACTAGATTTCTCCAAGGCTACAAGCCTTGTTAACTTCTTAGACCCTGTCTTGCAACGATAGGGCATGACTTGAAAACATTTTAGCCACCTCACATCTTGAATTTTGAGTTGTCATTGAGTGTCCATTTCCATTCATCATGGCACAGTCAAAAGGCATAGTTGTCACCATTCGTGACACTGAATATTCTGATGAGCAAAGTGTGGGTATGAATCAGGAAGGATGAGAAGCACTTATAGTTTGGGCTGTCAGCGCTTCTCAGCCAAAAGCCTAGAGCACCAGTCGTCTTCCCCTCAGGACTGTGTATTCTTTTTTATTTTTTTAATGTTTATTTTTTAGTTGTAGTTAGACACAATACCTTTGTTTTACTTATTTATTTACTTTTTATGTGGTGCTGAGGATCGAACCCAGGGCCTTGCATGCACTAGGCAAGCTCTCTACAGCTGAGCCACAACCCCAGCCCCAGGACTGTGTATTCTTTAAAAAAAAAAACAAAAAACTTTTATTGGTAAATCTTTACAGACATAGAGAAAAGTTGCAAAAATAGTAGACTCCCATATACCTTTTCCCAGACTCCTCAATTCTTTATATCTTACCATATTTACTTATCTCTATGTATGTACACATGTATATATGTGTGCATGTGTATTTTTACAAATACTCACATGTGTATTATATTGAAATTTATTTTATTACTTGAATAAAAATAGTCATCTACCAGGATTTTCTACCATAAAATCAATAATATCTATTTCATACTTAGAAGCATTTTGTGGGGAGCTTCTTGGAGACTGTAAATATGTCCCTCATCAAATTTTACCCACTAGAGCTGGGGTTGTGGCTCAGCGGTAAAGTGTTCGCCTAGCATGTGCGAGGCCCTGGGTTCAATCCTCAGTATCACATATAAGTAAATAAAATAAAGGTATTGTATCCAACTACAATTAAAAAATAAACATTAAAAAAAAATTTTTACCCACTAGTTTTAGGAACTGCTAATACTGTTTGCTTAAATCAATTATTACCATAATGATTAACAAATAGTGATTTTTTCCAAATTCCATCATTCCTTTTATATTAGGTGACAATCTTTTTTCTCTTATTTATTTACTATATTATGTATATATCAATATATGTCAGTATACATAGTGATACTATATATGTAAATACACATATTGATATATATTTACATATATATCATTGTTATGACCTTGTTGAATCCTATTTTATCCAATGGATTATACTTTTTACTTACTTATTAATTTAATTTTAGTACTGGGGATTGAACCCTTGGGCACCTTACCACTGACCTATATCTACAGCTCTTTGGGTTTTTTTCAGTGTCTAGTTTGAGACAGGGTCTTGTTGCTGAGGCTGACTTAAACTTGTGATCCTCCTTCTTCAGCTTCCTGAGTTGCTGGGATTATAGGCATCTACCACTGTACCTGACTCATTATTTAGATGCTCAAATTGTCCCAAATTTTTCCACGGGGGTGTGGCTTTTAGCTGGATCCTACACATTTTTTTTTTTTTTTTGCTTTTGTTTTTGGCTGTGTTACGGATTAAACCCAGGGCCTTGGGCATGCTAGGCAAGTGCTCTGTTAGCTCTGAATCCTACATCCTTTTGACATGGCCCATGTCAATCACTTCTCATCTTGCACCTTTTCTGCTCCAGCCTTTATCCAGCCTTTTCTACAATGACTCCTGGCTCCTTTAAGTGGAGCATGGTATTTAGAAACCATGATCTAGACACTGAATTTGCTCACTATTCGGGGGTGTCATTTCTAGGCCCTCTCAAGAACAGAGCCAGGAAATATAAGTACATACACACACACAGATTTATGTATATTTCTGCGCCCACCTGTATATACTTAAAACCATGAATTCACACCATTATCATCAATATCAGTCCAACTCCATAGGGTCAATGGTAGCCTTTTCATTTTCTGTATTTGTATTTTTGCTTTCTGGTGCTGAGAAATCTAGCTTTGAGTATATTCGATATAGTTCATTCGATTTGTTCATCTCACTGCATTACCTAATCTTCCTCCCAGACCACCATACACACTGATAGCTTATTTACGTGGTGGGTGCTCTCCCAGCCAATCCTGGATGGACACTCAGTGTGATGGTGATACATTTGTACAGAAAGCTATAGGAGTTCAGAAACTGGAGGGGTAGTGAGAGAAGGCTCCCAGAGGGGGTGATGTTGAAAAACACCTGACTTGGGTTTACACCCGACAGGAATTTGCAAATTGACTGAATGACTTAATTTGACCATATCTTGTCATCTTAAGATCGAAGGTGCATGGAGAGCAGATGGCAAAGGACTTAGTATTTGGGACACATTTTCTCACACACCACTGAAGATTGAGAATGATGACAATGGAGATGTGGCCTGTGACAGTTATCACAAGATTGCTGAGGATTTGGTCGCCCTGAAGAATCTGGGTGTATCCCACTATCGTTTTTCTATATCCTGGACTCGCATCCTCCCTGATGGAACCACCAAGTACATCAATGAAGCAGGCCTGAACTACTATGAGCGGCTAATTGATGCACTGCTGGCTGCCAACATCCAGCCCCAGGTGAGGGTGGGCCTTCATCAAGCCCTGAAAAGGCCCACATAGAGGAGTGAGGAACTGTTATTATAAATGAAATGTTATTGTAAATGAAATGCTGTTTTCAAATTTGATTTTTGAATTGTCCAAAAACTCACATGGCATTTTCTTTCCAACCTTGACCCCCATTCTCAGGTTTAGCAACATTTTTATGTAGGTGCATCTCATGTCAGTGATTTCCCATGGAAAGATAATTGTTGGAACTATCAATTCGGTTTTCCCACAGGTGACCCTGTACCACTGGGACCTGCCTCAGGCGCTTCAAGATGTTGGAGGCTGGCAGAATGAGACCATTGTGCAGCGGTTTAAAGAGTATGCAGATGTGCTTTTCCAGAGGCTGGGAGACAAGGTGAAATTTTGGATCACACTGAATGAGCCCTATGTCATTGCTTTCCAAGGCTATGGCAGTGGGACAGGAGCACCAGGTAAATGTCCTACACCTAACTTCTCAGCTCTTTGGAACATGGGCTTCTTTGCACCTTGAAGACATGAAATCCAGGTGACAGGGAAGGATATGGCTATAAAAGCCCCATGGCAGTGTCTCAGAAACCCTGCCTCCTGCTCAAGGCTGCAGAGGTTTCCCTTCTTTTTTTGGGGGGGTGGGGTGGAGGGGTACTAAGGATTGAACTCAGGGACACTCAACCACTGAGCCACATACCCAGCCTTATTTTGTATTTTATTTTGAGACAGGGTCTCACTGAGTTGCTTAGCATCTTGCTAAATTGCTGAGGCTGACTTTGAACTTGCAATCCTCCTGCCTCTTTGAGCCATTGGGATTACAGGCGTGCACCGCAGCGCCCAACCTGTAGAGGTTTCCCTTCTGGCACCACATTTGCTAAACACAAATATCACATCTTAGTACCTCAAGATGACTTCATTTCTTTGCTCTGTGACTCTGACCTGCCTCGGAGGGAAGGTCTTTCAAATTGGGATGTGGCAGATTGTTGTAGAGAAGGGCAATTCCTCAGGCTGCACAGGTTCATGTCTATTGCTCATAATCCCCAAATCCTGAAGATTCTAGTTACTGATTTTGGCTGACTGAGCCCATTTAATCTTAGTGAAGTCTCACCTGAGCCCACATGAGCTGCTGTGGTCTTACCTCACAGTGTGAGCACTCCTGAGTTCAGTGGAGTTAGCACTGTGCTTGATTATGGAGAGTTGTCTTGGGCCCTGGTAGAGTGGTGCTATATCCTGGTTTGTATATACAAACGTTATAGACAATTTTTCTAAAATTAAAACAAAACAAACCAAACAAACAAAAAAACTAAACATTTAATTCCAAAACACATGGGACCACGAGGGCTTTGAACAAGGGACTGTGAACCTGTTTTTGCCTCTTATAAAACATCCAACTTCTCTTTCCTTGGATTCTAAGCTGATGAGAGTAAATTTGTGTTCATCTTTGTGATTCCTCCGAATCATGTGTAAGAGCTGGAAAGAGCCAAGGGGAGATGGCTCAGATCATCAGATCATCAACTGGGCCTTGGTTGGCATTTTAGTTTGGGCAGCCTTTCCCATAGGATTTGCTCTCAGTCATCTTCTTATCAGCTGCTTGCATTTGCTATGTTCTCCCATCTGGGTCCCCAGAGAGCTCTGAGACATAACTCCTAAGGCACACGCTGTTGTGTGTATTCTGCTTGAGACATACGAGCCATTCTTTTAGGGGAGAGAGAGACAGAGCCAACATTCATCAAGTGCCTTCCCTTTGCCAGACATACTGGGTGCTTCACATACAAGGGACATACAAAGTCAACAACTTTCCTTCTCACCATCACTCTCTGATGCCCATTCTAGTGAGGAAGAAACTAAGGCTGAATTACTTGCTCAAAGTGACAGGGCATCTAGTAAGAGGTAGAACTAGGATTTGAGTTTGTCTTCCTAATGCCAAATCTTTCTCCCAAACACAGAGGGACTTTTGTATGCAGGGAATAACTCCCTTGGTCATGCTCATTCTGTTGACATGTGTCTGTTTCCAGGAATCTCCTCTGACACTGCTCCCTACATTGCTGGCCACAACCTAATAAAGTCTCATTCCGAGGTCTGGCATCTGTACAATGATGTGTACCGCGCCCAGCAAGGTGGCATTATTTCCATCACCATCAGCAGTGACTGGGCTGAGCCCAGGGACCCCTCCAACCAGGAAGATGTGGAGGCAGCCAGAAGACATGTTGAGGTCTGGTTTCCTTCGGGACAGTGTTCACTCTTATCTGTTTTCCTCTCTTGTAGTGGACCAATGGAAACAAAATTACACTGGGAATCAAAAATTTAGGATCTAGGCTCAGTTTTGCTATTACCCGATTTTGTGAGCTTGGGGAAACCATCTAACTTTCTACACCTTAGTTTTTTTTTTTTTTAACCTGTCAATTAGAGATGCCCTACCTATCTTGTAGGTTTGTTGTGATAAAAGATAACCCAACTTCTTATCACGCTTAAGTCCTAAAAATTTATTTGTACATGTAGTCTTTCCTGAATATAACACTGATTTGAAGCCATCTATAGAAAGAAATCCCATCTCTTCAATCTCTCTGCATTGTCTTTAGTGGCCAACAGATCTGGGGCTGCACACTTCTCTCGGTGTTGCCATCTAATTTTATTTGTTCCAGCCTAAGAATTCCTTAAATTGGGGGCTTTAGATTCTGTAAAACTCATTAGTAAATACCATGAGTTTAAGTCAAGGATGTCCATCTTGGTTGTGGAATCTTGCCCCTGGAAAATAGCAACACCAGTAGTAAGTTGATGGTAACATGGCCCACTGCATCTCAGTATGGCTCCTGACAAGAAAGTGGGGGTAAAGAATGGCCCTCATTCATGGGACAGCTTTCTCCCTGGATCCTGCTAGCACCCCTGAATTAGAAGGCACCCTCTACCAAGTCTTGGTATCAAAGGCAGGCATGGGTCTCCATCCTCCATATTGTTTCCCACTTTTGGTTCTGCAGAGGAGTCCTTCATTTCAGAATCACAGCACTAGTAAATTAGAGCAGTAATTTTACCCCCTGAAGTCAAAATCCCAAACCTCAGGAAATGTTAAGACTGTAGTATCATTAGATTGCACCATTTTTGGGGGAACTGTAGTACTGCAGCTCAGCACTACAACAGACACATCTCCTGTTAGTCAGCTTCCTCAAAAGGTCCAATTTGTTACCCTACAAGTGCACTGTACCAGGGTATATGTTCTAAGCCTCATCTCAGACTGAGTGGAAGGCTGCCCTCGCCCCACATTCCAGAATAAAGAAGCCTCTTAAGCTCTCTAGCATTATATATTTTGGTGCCATATATCCTCTTAATAAGGATGGCTTAGACCTTATTAAAGAAAATAGGTTTTCGGTGGAGGTGGATATAGTTCAGTGGTCGAGTGAATGCTTAGCTTGCATGAGACCCTTGGGTTTGATACCCAGTACATGTGTGTGCACATACACACACACACAAAGGTTGAACAGATCCCCACTTTGAAGGGGAGGATACTTTTTGGGGGGTATTAAACCTAGAGGTTCTTCACCATCGAGCACATCCCCGGCCCTTTTTATTTTATTTTGAAACAAGTCCTCACTAAGTTGCTGAGGCTAACTTCAATTTTGCAGTCCTCCTGCTTCCACCTCCAGGGTTGCTGGATTACAGGCATGTGCCACAGGGTTTTGAACCTAAAGTCCATAAAGCAACCTGGGCAGCCAGGAAAGAATTGCAATTCAGCTGGGTACGGTGGTGCATGCCTGTACGGTGACTCAGGAGGATGAGCAGGAGATCAAAGCCAGCTTCAGCAATGAAGAGGTGCTAAGCAACTCAGTGAGCCTCTGTCTCTAAATAAAATACAAAATAGGGCTGGGAATGTGGCTCAGGGGTTGAGTGCCCCTGAATTCAATCCTTGGTACTCCCCCCACCCTCCCCCCACACACAATTGCAACTCAGCCCTTCTCAGAAACTTCTGGTTGATCTTTGATAAGGATTAAGTTATTAGTTCAACTGCTCTGCAGTAGGAGAGGGAATCAGTGGCCTAGGGGCTTTGAGTGTCTCCTTCCTTTTCTGTCCAACCCTTCTAAGGACGGCCAGGAAGCACTTGTGGAGAACCAAGACCAGTGGTCAGTTTTTCCTCCCACTGTAATTACTGAGGACATAGCTCTGTCCTAAGAACCATGCTGTAGCTATGCAAACAGAAGCAGGTAGAAAGACCTGCAGAGACTTATTCAAAACATGCACATACTAGGGACAGTAGAGCACCAGGTCATGGGAAGGGGAGGTTTTGTAGGCAATGAGCAGGGACACTGCTCTCTCTCAATGACACTTATAATGCTATATATAAGGCTGACTGTTCCCCACCCCCAACAGTTTATGGGAGGCTGGTTTGCACATCCTATTTTCAAGAATGGAGATTACCATGAGGTGATGAAGACTCGAATCCGTGAGAGGAGCTTGGCAGCAGGACTCACCAAGTCTCGGTAAGGTCTTATGCCCACAGTGGTGAGCGCATGGGTACTGGGGCCAGAGAGGCATGTCTCAGTTAGCTTCTCTCTGAATTTCCTTGCTTGCTGGGAAGATTATATGTGGTGGCATATGTTAAGTTTGTACTTGACAATTATTATACTATTATTGTTATTCTTAGGAACATCCAGGGACTCTGTCCTAAGAGCAGCCATGTCTTAGCAATACTACTAAGTCACTCCAAAGACAATTTGGCCAGCTTATCCGATCTTATTTCATCACTTTTTGAGTCAATGTGGATAGCAACGGGTAACTGCCCATTTTGTGCATTTTGTCGGCAGAGGTGATTGTTTGAATCAAAGTATCCCCACTTCCTGGTCCACCCCACTCTTGTCAAGGAAGTAATAGCAACAGCAGGAACTGCTATCATTTGTTGATCTTCCACTGGTACTTTTGTTCCTAATTTAAAGATGAGTAAACTGAGACACAAAGATCTGGGCAGGAGCTGGACATGGTGGCGAATGCCTGTAATTCCAGTTGCACGGGAAACTGAGACAGGAGAATTTCAAGTTCAAAGTCAGCCTCAGCAAAAATGAGGCGCTAAGCAACTCAGTGAGACCTCTTTCTAAATAAAATACAAAATAGGACTGGGGATGTGGCTAAGTAGTTGAGTGTCTTTAAGTTCAATTGTCAGTACCCCCAAAAAACCCATTAAGGCAAGTTCACTCACCTATTAAAGTGACGCAACTGGGATTCGAAGCCAGGCTGCCTGCCTCCCGGATCCACAGTGTAGGTCTAAGAATCATCCAACTGGTAGAAGTGTGGTGTGTGGAAGGGCACAGAGTGATGGTCACTGGCCTTATGGGAATATACACACTTCATGATAGCTCACAAGGGAGGGTGGTGAAAGGAATTCACCAGGCATGGGTTCACATATAGCTTTTAAGTCTTTTCCCCAAACGCCACCAAAAAGCCCATCTGTGAATGATTAGAAAATCCACTTCTCACTGTATAACGCACTCCTGGCTTGTTTAGGACAATCCTGCTGAGCAGGTTGTGCCTAAAGGTCTGATGTGCTAACTCTGGTCTCCAATAAGCAAATGAGTAGTCTGGCCCATTCATACAACTTTGGTGAGCTGCTACAGGGTTATCTAGGTCAGAGCCCAGTGGGGGCCAACTAAGGAGAAGAGTACAAGTCTGGCTTCTCTAGTTGCTGACAGACCAGCTAGAAGACAGTATTCCCTGGAATTCTATTCTCCAATTTCTTCAGTACAAATAAAACTCAGATGAGATCAGGGTGTGCAAGATAGACCTAGGAGACTTCATAGATGAGGCAGAACATCAGTCGACAATGACTTGCATTTAGTTGAGTAGAGGTCATTCCACCCAAGAAGTGGGGGTGTGAGTACAAGCCTAGAGGTAAGAATGAAGTGTGTGCTGCTAAAAGTGGGGAGACAGAACTGTAGCAGTGAAGAAGATTGGGACTGCGTGGTGGGGGATCTGGGAAGCCAGGCACAGGGCCTTGGAGCCACAGGCCCTGAGGAGCGAGGATATGAAGATGCTGGGCTTTAGTTTTTACGCAGCATTTCAGAAACCCTAGAGAAGGTTGGTTTTGATCCCCTAGGTTAATGATAGCAGAAAAGTCAAGAATGTGTTGAGGTCTAAGCAGGGTAACACCTGGTATATCTAAACCAGAGCACCAGGGTCTCCCTGTCAGCCTGTGTGTGCACTTGGGATATGGGTGAAAGGCTACCCTGTAGATACAAAACACAAGTGTGTGGTAGTCAAGTTTCATAGAAAAGTCTCCTCATTCAGAAAACATGGAAACCAAGTCCCAGGTACACGTTAAGCCCAAACATCTATTACTCAATTTGTAAAAATATTCCCTTACGAATTAAGGATAGACTTTAGAGAAAAGACGCCTGAACAAACCAACAGCAAAAACAGATGAACTTTAAAAAAACAAGGAAATACAAGTTATAAGAGAGAACTTTATGAACAAATAGTCTTGAGATATGTACCTCAGATATGTTTTTGATTTTGAAATTTATCACAGATGGTACATATCAGAATTTGCATGTTAATGCTGGAAGAAAATACACTGTGTGTGGCCCTGCAGCGGGAGCTTATAAAAGGGCAGTGAGGTTGTGGGTGGGAGGAGCCTACTTGGCCACTCCTACCTGCCAGCAGCCTCTAGCCATGGTCAAGTGCCTGGAATCCAGAGCAACCCCTCATAACATAAGGGGGTTTCCATAAAGGTGATTCTTCCTAAAAGTCCCTCACCCTTAATTCCTCATTTCACCCACCCAGGCTCCCAGAGTTTACTGAGAGTGAGAAGAGGAGGATCAATGGCACCTATGACTTTTTTGGATTCAATCACTATACCACCGTCCTAGCCTACAACCTTGATTATCCTCCTACAGTATCTTCCTTTGATGCAGACAGGTAAGTCAGTCAGTCTGTCTTTTGGAAGGACAGAAAGGTCCCCTGAATCTACCTCTTGCTCAAGAGACCGATACTGCATCAGAAAAGGGCCTCCTGACGCCAAAAGTGATGGGAATATAATGCTTGCTTTTCCTACATGCTTTCCTTAAGCAGAGGTGCTTGGTTTTCAGAAACATTTTCAAGTTTTTTTTTTCCCTGACAAATTTATCTCACTTCTTAGATTATTTCAGTCAAAATAACAATGAGCTCCCCCACAATCCCATTTCAAGGCAATATCAAACTATTATTCTGTACTACACAAATAGTACAGGTTCATGGAGGAAACATTCGAAAATAAGAATGGGATCACCTGATCCCCTGGTACTGGGGATTGGACCCAGACACACTGTATCATTGAGATAAATCCCAGCCCTTTTTATTTGAGACAGGATCTTACTAAGTTGCTTAGGGCCTCGCCTCACTTAGTTGCTGAGGTTGGCTTTGAACTTGGGATCCTCCTGCCTCAGTCTCCCGTGTCACTGGAATTACAGGTGTGTGCCACCACGTTTCAAAGTTACATGTGGGGAGCATCTACATCTTTTTCTACATATTACTTATATAGGAGTATATGACATATAAATTATAACTATTACAATAAGCAGGACTAGTTTCTACATTATTTTGTTCCTTTTCAACAAGCATCTTTCCAAATTAGTACTTCTGAACCTGTTTAGGTTCTTTTTTCAAAAACAAGTCCTTATACCCCTATTACCCCCACTGTATTCTGAAATCACCAGCCAGGCTCTCAGAGAGGGGCTGTCAGTACTCTTGGTGCCTCATCGATCCAGGGACTATCTCCTCCACAAACTTAACTAAAGCTTACAAAACAGCCCACATTTAGTTCAGCTGAGTAATTCAGGTACTAATAAAACTAAACTTTTTTTCCCTGAAAGATTTGTGTATAAGTATTTAAGTGGTTGGTCTAAGAGATGCCCCAGCATGGTGTCTCCCCCCACCCCCCAGCAAATACTCTTTTTTAAGTAGTTCCCTCCCTTGTTCATCACTGGAGATACCCGAAACAGGCCCAAGCCTGTCCGTCCCTGTCACCACAGTGACTCCCAGTAAGGGTGCCCATGGCATTGACTAGACATAGGTGACTCAGGGAAACCTGTTTTGTTAGGAGATAGGCAGAGCCATTCATATCAGTATGAGGTGACATCTGTGAACAGGGAGCCCATGGAGGGTTAAGCTGCATGGGCAAGACCATTTCTCTGCATAGGTGGAGTGCAGAGAATGGGGAGCAGAAGTGGTGTGTCAACAATACATCAATATTGAGTGGGGCAATTAGAATGAGTGAAAGAGATTTTGGGGTGATTGATTCTTCTGGGTTTAGCATGACCCTTAAGTTTAGAAAAACCTAAGGCTTTTCCTCCCATAAATCCTGTTTTGTGTAAAGAGCCTCTGAGGAGTCACAAAACAAAACCTAACCTTTAGTTTTTGAACTCATAGGGGAGTTGCCATAATTGCTGACCCTACTTGGCCAGAATCTGGCTCCGTCTGGCTGAAGATGACACCTTTTGGCTTTAGAAGGATCCTTAACTGGTTAAAGGAGGAGTACAACAATCCTCCAATTTATGTAACAGAGAACGGAGTGTCCCAGAGGGAAGAGACAGACCTCAATGACACTGCAAGGATCTACTACCTTCGCAGTTATATTGACGAGGCCCTTAAAGGTAAAACAGACCTATGACTTCTTTCACGTGCATCTTTCACTGTTGGAGACATGGCCAATATCTGCAGGGGAAGGCTAATGCCATATCCCAATGTCAAAGTAAAGACAAAGATAAGGCTTCTTGCTCCTATTGGGGCAGGACTCCCCCCCATCCCTTCTTTCCTAGCTCTACATTCAACGGGAAAACCCAGATGCTCAACACTGACTAGATCTAAGTTCTTGGCATGAGTCATTTGTTCCCCTTGATCCTATGCTGGATGGTTCTGAATGAACATGGCATCCCCAAGGCAGGGCCAAGAGAAATAGGCTGGGTTGTTGCAATGTAGAGTAGCTTGTTCCTCAAGCAAAACAACTTAGGATGGGACTTACGGGGGGGCGGGCAGAAAATGATTCTAAGTGAGCCATGCTAGGTAAGAAGATGGTCAGGAAATCCTTTCCTTCTAGGAGCTGTTGGTTTCCTGTAGGGAATAACACTGACATTCTAAGGCCCTGACCCACACCAGTCTCCTATGCTGAAAAGAGAGGGGCAACAGATTGTTCAGTGGAGTTAGCTTAGTCTACCTATGTGCCCAACACCCATTTAGGGCTGAGTCTTTATAGAAAGATGTTGGTGGCACTGCAGCTTCACCACAAAGGATTTGCTAACAATCATTAAAAGGGGCAGCTCTTTTAAAAGGTAGGGCCTGGGCTCCCTTCACTCTCCAAGTTGGGACACAGGAGGCCTGGCAGAGAGGTGCCTTATGAGACAAGGAGAGCTCATGCCTGGGCCTGTGTTTGGACAGCTGTTCAGGATAAGGTGGACCTTCGAGGATACACGGTTTGGAGTTTGATGGACAACTTCGAGTGGGCCACAGGCTATGCAGAGAGGTTTGGTGTACATTTTGTGAACTACACTGACCCTTTTCGGCCAAGGATCCCCAAAGCATCAGCCGGCTTCTATGCCTCGGTAGTTCGATGCAATGGCTTCCCTGACCCTGCAGCAGGACCCCACCCTTGTCTCCACCAGCCAGAAGGTGAGAGGTGGCTCTGGAGGGATGAAGGGTGAGCGGGAGGGCCTGTTTTCATCTACAGTATTACCTTCCTCTCTGCCTCTCCATCTTCATTCATTCAACCAAGATTCATTTGAATGTTCCAGACATCCTTAGAATGCATGAAACAAAGGACACATAGGGCTGGTGTTACACCCAGAAACTATAGAGACCTAATGTAGGAACAAGCAGGTTTAGATTCTTCTTCCAACCCTACCAATAACATGCTGTGCCACCTCAGGCAAAAAACTATAGACAAATGCTTTAGGCCATTACAAGGATCAAATAAGAGGACTGTGAAAAGCACACTGCAATGGCCCATTGTTTGTTGACCGCATAAATGTACACAATGCAATTTAGATTACATCCTAATTACTAATAGAAATATTTAAAATATAAAAACTGCCAGCCAGGTACTGTGGCACATGCCTATAATCCCAGCAGCTTGGGAACCTGAGGCAGGAGGCTCACAAGTTCAAGGGGCAGCTTCAGTTGTCGCAAAAAGGGCTGGGAATGTGGCTCAGTGGTAAACTGCCCCGGTTAAATCCCCAGGAACCTCCCAAGATTTAGAGGTTCTTAATACACCTTGAGGGATGGGCATCTTCACTGTAGCAACATGCCCACACTGGCTGTGCAGATTTGGGGTACTATGTAGCCCCCGGACTTCAAAGACTCGGCTGGGGCCTCTCTATGGTCCCAGAGATTGGATAACTGTGTATGCACTGAATCACATACTGCCCTCTGTTGTCCTCTCCTAGATGTTGGGCCCACCTTCAGCCCAGTGAGAGAGGGAGAGGAGGTCCAGTTCCTGGGGCTGACTCTCAGCATCACGGAGGCGCAGACAGCTTTATATGTGCTCTTTTCTCTTATGCTTCTTGGAGTCTGTGGCTTGGCATTTCTGTCATACAAATACTGCAAACGCTCCAAGCAAGGAAAAACACCAACAACCCAACAGGAATTGAGTAAAATCTCTTCATTCTGACAAGTCACCACTTCCCACACTCTGCAAAGCAGGCCTACTTTCTTGATATGTTTTTGCCAGCACCAAGCTCCATAAGGTATTGTATTCTGCCCATACTGGACTTCTTCATTAAGGCCTTCTACACTGTCAGAAATGACCTCAACCTTGACTGGACTTTGAGTTCCTGATTAAAATGGAATTACTTGCATCTTGCCACAGTCTTGGGAATTCATCTGAATGTTAGAGTAGCCCACAGGTGGTTCTTGTGGAAAAGTGCAGATACTGGTCTGTTGTATCCTTGAGTTTTTGAAGATGGAATCATGAGTAAAAACTGTAAAAATCCTTTTTAGAAGAAATCAAACCTACTGTATAGAATAACTATGATATCATATCACCCTCTCCAAGTTTTCTGAGCCTTATAATTTTCCTCAGAAAATAAAAAACTGTTCTATGCACTGTTTTATCTCCTATGTCTGCTTCACCTAGAAAAAGGGTCAACAGAAGGTATAAAGTCTTGAGTCATTTAGCACCCTACTAACTTTCCCAAACCAGACCAAGGCTGTCTGCTTAAATTATACTTCCCCTACTGTCACCTTTTAGGTCATCCTGGCTCTCCTACAATATGACTTCTAAGGGCCCTGAACTAGGATTTCAAAGTCCAGGTGATCTGACCTGGGCTTAGTTAAGACTGTTCCCTTCTTCTTCTCCAATCTAAAATAGTTCTGACCATCCCACATTTCTTGTCTGAAAATGCTATTCCTTCTGCCTAGGATCCTCCTTTTTCTGAAAACACTCTCAAGTCAAAAGCAGCTCAAATAATGAGCTTCCTCTTCTGGATGGCTTCCATGAATTCCCCAGGCAGATCCTCCTTCCTGTAATTTACTTGTAAATATCCTCCCCTCCCCCACATTATGGTTAGACCACATATTTCATAATTCTCAGCCATTAGACCTAGTCAATGACCATTTCCGTCTTTGGCAAGTACCTGGGAGCAGAGAAAGATATGGTCTTTATCAATCCCCTTGAATGTACTGAGAGATAACTGCACTGTCAAATATTTACAAAAAAGGTGGGGGTTGCAGCTCAATGGTTGAGTTCTTGCCTAACAATTGTTCAAACCTCAGCACCCGAGGAAAAAAAAAATTTAATTGGTTTTAAGAGTGATATGCCTGAGGGCTGGGGTTGTAGCTCAGTGGTAGAAGCATTTCCCTGGTACATGCAAGGCACTGGTTTGATCCTCAGCAATCCTTATTTAAATAAATGAAGTATTGCATCCATGTATAACTACAAAAAAGTGACATACCTGAAATTTTGTTTCTTGTTATCATCCCTCACCTGAATTATGTCTATGGAAAATTCCTACCAAAATGTTCCAATTTCATGAGTCCCAACCAGCCAAACTGTATGAGTCAGGTGTACATTTTGTCAGATGCAGTAGTTCTAAAATTGATATTAAAGACATTTCTTAGGCAGAAAGATTCACTATCATTAATCTGACAATTCAACATGACATTTTTTGGGGAGGGATATCAACAACAAAAGTTTCACAAACTTTTAAGAGCCAGGATATAGAATGAAAAAGAATATTGTAACATAAAGCTAGTTAAGATAGTTTGGTAGGGGCTGGGATTGTGACTCAGCAGTAGAGTGCTTGCTTCGCATATGTGGGACCCTGGGTTCGATCCTCAGCACCACATAAAAATAAAAGATGTTATGTCCACCAAAAACTAAAAAATAAATATTAAAAACTTCTCTCTCTTTAAAAAAATAAAAAATAAAATAAATAAGTGAAATAAAGGTATTGTGCCCAACTACAACTAATAGTTTGGTAGTAGAGAGCAAATGGAAAAGATCACTGATTGAAAGCCTAGACGTAGCTCCAACTACATATGGGACTAGAGTATGAGACAATGGTTGCATCCCAGTTGAGGGGAGGGTGTTAGATGAGCACTTAACTGGTGGTGAATCAACAGGGTAGCTCTTTAGGCTGCTAGCCATGGGTCTGGAAGGGAACTGGACCCCTTCCTTGGATACCACATTTAAATATAAAAACAACAACAAAACCCAGAATACTAGGACACAAAAAAATTAACTTTTCAAGTGGGAAAGGTATTTATGAGCAAGACTCAAATACCATAAACACTAACAAATTTGACCACATCAATACTGTGGTAGATTACCATCCACATATTTGTTCAAAGATAAAATATTTACAGTATATGCTACAAAAGGGCAAATTTTCTTAATGTATATGGAATTTTTAATAAATCAATAAGAAAACTATGAAAACAAAATTGGCAAAGAACAGCTCAACTTAAGTTAAAATGACCAATAACATTTAAAGACTTTCAATCTTGAGATGAACACAATGCATATAAAAATGCACGTAATTTTTCATCTATCATGTTGACAAAGATGAAATAGTATGGTAACAGTGTTGGCAGGGGTGTGGGGAAACAACATTCTCATACACTGTTGGTGGGGGGTAGAATTCATACATCCCACTAAGGAGCCAATTTGGCATCTTTCTTAATCCAAACCACAAATATCCTTTAGCAAATTATGCAAAACACATTCTACAGGGATATTTTCACAATAAGAATATACCACCCCCTCAAGATGTTCATTATAGCAATGTTTATAATGGAAAAACAGGCACAATACACTTGTAATAGCCACTGAACGCCATCAGAGCATAGATAATGCCAGGGTACTTACATCAAGTAGAATGCTATTGCAGCCATTAGTAAGAACGAGGTAGCTATGTGTTGACAGGAAAAGATCTTTAAGACTTTAAGTAAAAAAGCAAGATGCCGGGTAGTATATATAATATGATCCCATTTATTTAAAAATAAAGATTACATATTTGCTCATATATGCATAAAAATTTTCTGAAAATTACAGAAGAAACTGTTAATAGAGAGGTTACCTCTTGGGAAGAGCAGTGCTTGGGGTAGTAAGATGCCAGGGGAGAGACTTCATTTCATTTCATAGCCTTATATACTGTATTGGATGTTTTATTTTTTTAAAAGATAAAATTGAGGAAGGATTCTCCTACTCAAAGATTATGAAGCATTCTTTTATGTAATTTCTCTAAGACTTATATTTGATTTTCTTCAAGACAAAATGACTTGAGGTATTCAATGTTTTTGCAAATATATCTCTAAATAGTTACTAGGGTCACACCCATTTTGACAGTTTTTAAAAAATATCACCTACTGCTGCATTTTTAAAGATGACAAAACTTTAAATGGGATGCCTACTAGAGATTTTCAAACTCACTTTTTAAATTATGGAAGTAATGATCATTGCAGAAGACTGCGAAAACATAAGGGTGCAAAAGGAAAAACTGGAATCACATATAACCACTCTTACCATTATTAATGTTACACTGTGTTTTCTTCTTTCTTTACATATATATTAATACATAGTTCTACCTATATATAAAATTATTTTACAAAGCTGAGATCATACTGTAACTACAGCTCTGTATCCTGCTTCTTTTTCCCCAACACATAACAGATGTTTAATCAATATTAAAGTGAATTATTGAATTAGTAGTGTATCATTTCTCATCAAAAAGTAATTACTTCTACAGAGGACATTTAGTTGGTTTCCAATTTCTAAGTAAAATAAACATACAATGAGTATGTTTATGTGTGAAAAAGGTATACATTTATCAGCATTATTTTTAAAAATTACTGGATCAGAGTATGAAATAATCGTTAGTTTCTGAAGTTTTCCAGATTATATTGGTTTCTACTTCTACCAATAGCATAGCCTATATCTCACCATTTCCTTGCCAACACTATTACCATTTTAAAAAGTCACTGTCATTTCATAGGTGAAAAAGTTTGCTGAGAAAATTCCTTCCTCCCGTTACAAAAAAAAAAAGTCAGAGTCTTCTTACACATTCACTCAAAGAGCAATACCTTTCAAATCTGAAAACACAGCAACTATCATGCTTACTCCCCATTTCAAACATCATTAGTTTAGTGGTCTCTATTACCAAACATACATAGAAAAAGTAGCATGTAAGTCAGATTAAGAAATAAATGAGTAAAAGTGTATCTTTATTCTATACTTCTCATCCCACACCACAGGTACTTAAGGTCCTAGAGAGGTCTTTATTACTGAATACAAAACTTCAATATAAAGGTGAGAGGAAAAACAGTAAGTCGTAGACTAGAAATTCTCAACTGTTTTGCATCAGAAGCAAACAGATGAGAAGACCGACCATAAATTTATGCAAGCCAAGTGATGCCTCAGTGAACTAGGAGAGACAGCATGGCATCGATGTGCATCAGAAAATTTCTTCCTTTGCTATTTAAGGGAAGACAGATAACTATTTTGCTGAAATAGCTTCCAGGAATTGGGGGTGGAGGGGGAACAGAAGAGAGAAATGTGACTTCATCAGAACCCTGTACAACAAAAAGATGCTTAAAGCAAAATAAGATCATTCTGATTTTTGGAAAAGACCTTTTTTTCAATGTTTATGTAAGATTAAAAACTAAGATTTAGCTTGCAGCTGATGAGCAAAAAGAGAAAGTTAAACATAAGTTGTCATCTGATTGGTTAGTTAAAATGCTCTAAGAGTCAAATTACTCAGTGATATACCAGCTACTTTGTGTGGGCTTGAGTGTCTTGGAGGAAAGAGTATTCTAAAAAAAAAACATGCCATCTGAGAGCACATGGTTAAAGGCTTTATGAAACAATGAGGAAGAAGCTAATGGAGGGAGGCTGTGGCAGACCTTTGGAATCTTTTAGGCTTCCTGTTGTTGGTTACCATATGCAAGCAGCTTGTTACATCTTAACTTTTCTGGGTTAAACAACTTTCACCTGCACCCACTCATCAGGAATAAAGACACATTTGTAGATCAGCTAGAAAACATAAAAAGCAGACCAACTTCTCCAGTAGAATTGTAGTTGAATTAAATCATAAGAGAAACAATGATTATTGTACATAATGTACTTGTTGCACTACATCTGCTGAGTAGAATTTCCATTCCAAGTGTTGTTTTCATCTTCACCATCATCTTGAGTCCTCAATCTATATATCTTCCCCTCCTTTTTGAAGTCTTCCCCTCGTTTTTCCAGCACTCTTTTTCTGACTGGTTCCCTGATATACAAAAGAGAAACAGGGAACAAAACACCAGTAATACAAACTGTTTTCTCCAAACTTCCATTAGTACAGGCAATTATATTTTATTTCTAACTCCAAGGTGAGGAAAGTCCACAGAGATAATTATGTCTACCAAAGCAGTACTAGATTTTATTAATCTTTAGTAGTTTATCAGTTCTCTAAAAACCAGCAAAATCATTTTTCTGTTTCCAAATGTTTCGATGACTCACTAAGCTTTAGAAAAAAATATGTTCAATTGATAACTAATCTTTCCCTTTTTATGTACGCAGGCCGACATATTAATGTGACTCAGAGTATCCTAGAGACTATCCAAACCTCTACTCATAGCCTAAATGACAAAAATGATCAATCTGTAATTTTTAATCCTTTCAAAATCTTTTAAAATGACTTAAAACTAAGAATAAACAGGACTTTGTCATTTATATACAGAAAAGAGATGGGTGTGGTGGTGCATCCCTGTAATCGCAGCAGAGGGGGGCAGAGGCAGGAGGATCGAAAGTTCAAAGCCAGCCCCAGCAATTTAGTGAGGTGCTAAACTCAGGAGACTGTGTCTCTGAATAAAATACAAAAATTGGGATGGGGGCTGGAGTTGTGGCTCAGCGGCAGAGCACTTGCCTAACATATGTGAGGCACTGGGATCAAACCCTCAGCACCACATAAAAATAAATAAATAAAGATATTGTGTCCAACTAAAAAAAAAAAAAAAAATTGGGCTGGGGATGTGGCTCAGTGGTCAAGTATCCCTGAGTTCAATCCCAAGAAGGAAAGGAAAGGGGAAGGGAGGAAGAAGGGGAAGGAAGAAAAGCAAAGAAATAGGGATGAAATTTAAGCTAAAAAAAACTTATAACAGAGAAGGGGGTGGGGTGAGGAAAAATAGTGGAACACAAAGCTTCACCCCCTTAAATATACATTCATCCCATTCTTTGCCCCAACCCGAGACATTTTTCCTTTATTTGATAGAGCAAGCTATCCTATATAACAGTATTAAGTGCTCCCAACCACTTTTCAATAAGAGTTCTAAAATTCAGTATTAAAAACACCTAGTTTCAGGGCTGGGGTTGCAGCTCAGTGTTAGAGTGCTTGCTTAGCATGTGTAAGGCAGTGGGTTCGATTCTCAGCACCACGTATAAATAAATAAATAAAATAAAGGTCCATCAACAACTAATAAAAAAAATACATAATTTCAACTTGAGTAATGTACTATGAATGTAATTGTTCTTGTTACCTATTAGTCCAAAGTAAGATAAAGGCTAAATCAGTATTATAAATCATTGTCTACAGAATCAGTGGAACACAAAACTAGGGATCTCCACACTGACAGCAAATGGACAAGGATTTCCAATACTTATCACACGGGACTGATAAGAGACTTGTTTATAATGTCTATTAAAGGCCCAAAAGAATGTTCAACAGAATAAGTACATAATAAACTGTGCTACTATTATCAGAAAAGAGGGCTGGGGGGGCTGGGGATGTGGCTCAAGCGGTAGCGCGCTCGCCTGGCATGTGTGCGGCCCGGGTTCGATCCTCAGCACCACATACAAAGATGTTATGTCCGCCGATAACTAAAAATAAATAAATATTAAAAAAAAAAAAAACATGTTTAAAAAAAAAAAAGAAAAGAGGGCTGGGGATATAGCTCTGTTGGTAGAGTGCTTGCCTCACATGCACAAGGCTCTGGATTCAATCCCCAGCACCACTAAATGAATAAATTAATCAATAAAAATAAGTAAAATAAAAATAAGGGGCTGGGGTTGTGGTTCAGTGATAGAGTGCTTGCCTAGCATGTGTGAGGCACTGGGTTTGATCCTCAGCACCACATAAAAAATAAAGGTATTGTGTCCATCTATATCTAAAAATATTTTAAAAAATACAATAAAATTACCAGAAAAGGGCCTAATCTTACCTTCTAGTAAAATACTTCTTATTGATCTGTTTCAATATAACCATCTAACATCTAACCAGAGAGATAAGCTAAAATTGTGTTATCTGTATTACCATTCAAACCTTTGTAATCTGCAGTAAAAGTATGTCCTCTGGATTAAGGCAATAGTTCAAAATAATGCTCTGATGGAGGCACCACTTCAGGGAAATATCTAGTTTTCTCAATTAGGTCCTTCTTCCAAATGACCCAGACAAGACTGTCATCCAGTAGATCAAAGAACCACCTGGGTTAAAATTATCTAAGCACAGTGAAGAAATTATGCAAGATGGCCACAAGCAATTAATGAAACTATTTAGTTTCATTAATTGGGCAAACATGGTTAGCAAGAAAGATATTATACATTTGGAAAACAAACAAACTGTCTTTATAGTTATGGGGTAAGGATAATTCATTGAGTAAAATCTGAATGAGTAAACCCAGATAGTGAACTTCCCAGGTGCAATGGTATAATACTAGTTTCTTCCATCCACCAGAGACTGAGGAGGATGGCAGAAAGAAGGCAAAGTAGCCCTAACATAAGTTTTCATTTTGATAAAAGTGCTGGGCATTACATGCATATTTTACAAATGGGGAAAACAGATACCTTTTTTCTGATTTGCTAGATGATGCAGGGTTTGAAGGTTCTGGCGATGTAGCTCTAACTGAAGTCTGTGCAGGAGGAGGATTACTAAATAAGAAATTGCTAATCAACCTCCAGATGGCAAGGAATGGGTAAAGTACTGTCCCCAACAATGTCCAAATGTCTCCACTGGAAGAATGTACAATGGATGTAGATGGTCTTCCTGCCTAGAAATTACAAAATTAACAAATCTAGGTAAGACTATATTATAGCATAATCATATCACTCAAGGTTTTAGATGCTTTTTTTTTTTGGTTCCCGGGACTGGACTCAGGGGCACTCAACCACTGAGCACATCCCCAGCCCTACTTTGTATTTTATTTAGAGACAGGGTCTCACTGAGTTGCTTAGTGCCTCACAGTTGCTAAGGCTGGCTTTGAACTTACAATTCTCCTGTCTCAACCTCCCAATTTAGATGCATTTTTTTAATCTAGAAAATGAGGCCCTATGGATTTCAGTTTACTGCAAAAAAGTAAAAATTACCAACTTTTGTTGTCTTCTAAGTATATATAAATTTATAGGAACTCTAGATTTTTGCATTTTAAGAGTAATTGTAATATTAAAAATTAGAAAGTGGTTTTCATTGGTGACATGAACCAACTTTTTAAGAAAATTAAGCTTCTATAAGTGAAATTAATAACTTTGATAAGTCTTTTTGAGGAGAAAAAAAAAAAAAAGGAAAGGTTTCAAATCTCAGTTTATACAATGATATCCTACATTAGGTAGGAACATTAGTTTAGAACAAGGAAATCCATAGGACATAAAAGACCCAGCTCTGGCACTGAAGGTGGGACTTTGGCATCATTTAACCTGTTTGAGCCTTTTTTCTTAATCAGAGATTAAAATGCTGTTGTTAGGATCAAATGGGATAATAAACTTGAAAATTAATGTTATTTTTATGTTAAAATAATGTTTTAAAAACTGCAAACAGTAAAGTCAGATATAAATAAAAGACATTAAAATCTGTAGACTAGAAACTCAACATTCCTTATTTTCTTCTACTGACCCTTTCTTGTATATAAAAACAGGTGAGGAAAATAGCTGAAAAAACTATTTAGTGCCTCAAGAACATTAGCAATACAAATAAGTAAAACATAGGATAACTACAATAAATTGATCTAATTTTTAGAAAATCTGCAGTACACATTTGCCTTTCCCTTCTAATTCTAAGAAACGACTAAAAATAAAGCAGAAAAAAAAGTATATACATACTGGCAATAGTACCACTGAAGCACTTGGCGCAAGTTCCAAATCCAATAATTTCTTTTTATAATCTTCTTTGGTAAATTCCCTCCTGGGAAACATGGTTGCTAGTGAAAAATTACCATAAGTGTTGCCAACAGTCTGTAATATAATGGTAAGTTTTAAAATCTCACAAAGGTGCCTCTTAAAAGAAAGATACATATGTACATTCAAAACAACTGACTTAATTAGAAAGTTCATTTAAATGTAAACTAAAAATCATTTCTAAAAAAGTATTTATAACTTAAATATGAATAAATAGCAAGCATACAGTTCTAAAAACTATAACTACATAAATAAACTGAATAAAAATTATAATTATGGATGGGGATATATCCCAATAGAGCGCTTGCCTAGTATGCATGAAGCACTAGGTTATGATCCCCAGCATTGGGGGGGAAAAAAAAAAGACTATCATGCCAAACAAAGTTCATCATTAGCATTTTCAGTATCATTTTGCAAACTTATGTTAATGTCTTATATTGGATTACAGGAACTCCCTATTTAAAATGTGGAATATACCAATATTTTCCTTATACCTCACTTTATTGCACTTCCCAGATATCATTGGTTTTTAAGTTTGTTATTTGGGCTGTGTGGCATAAACAATGCTCTAGGTTCAATCCCCAGCACCATTAAAAAACAAAAAAAGTAAAATTTGTTTTACAAATTGAAGGCTTGTAGCAATCCTCTGTTGAGCAAGTCTAACAGCACCATTTTCTAACATTTGCTATTTTTAAACAGATTTGTTGGGTTTTTTAGACATGACGCTATTGTGCATACTTAACAGACTACAGCATTGTATAAACATGGCTTTTACATATATTTGGAAATCAAAAATGTGTGTAATTGATAGTTACTTTATTGCAGTGGTGTGGAACCAAACTCACACTATCTCCAAGGTATGCCTATATAACTTCAGGGATTTTGGCCACCTTCTTATCTCAAAACACAAATGATTCATAATCAACCTACACCATACACATGATTCAAGGTACACTGGGAACACCACAATCAACTTCACAATTTTAAATCACCTATATTTGTAAAACCTTAAGACAACAGCTTATCTTTCACTAGAAAACTCCAAAGAAAAAGACTTTTTTTTTGCTATAGATTACATATACTGGAAATTCTAAGCAGAAGATACTTGTGGGAGGCTCCAAGACAAAATAATAATAAAATAACCTACTTGGGGTTGGTTATACTATAATCTTATTGGAAAATTGTCCAGCCTAGGAAGACAAAGAGCTTTAAAGAAATCTTTCTTCTCTTGGGATCCATAAGTGAGAGAAGACTAAATGGAGAGAAGTAATCTGGTGGAAAGATCTGAACCCAATACTCAATTCTGATGGCACTGGGGATTGAACTTGGGGGCGTTCTATCACTGAGCTACACCCCCAGTCCTATTATATTTTGAGATAGAGTCTTGCTAAGTTGCCTGGGCTGGCCTTGTGGTCCTCCTGCCTCAGTGTCCCAAGTAGCTGGAAGTACAGGTGTGTACCACCATGCCTGGCTAAGAAGATATTTCTTGTTAAAAATTACTGATCTTTTGTCTTGGCCAAAAGGCAGATGGTGAGAAAACAGCTAGTCTCTAAGCAAACTGCAGAAAATGAAAACAGAACCAAGTAAAACTGTTTTCTTTTGAGGGGTATGAGACAACTTGCTCCATTAGAACTCTGGGAAACCATTTGCTTTTTACTCCTCCTTCTGAGTACATTCACCAGTGAGAAGTTACCAAAGCCTACTGTACAACATCAACAAATTCCATGTTTTCATAATAGGCAGATATGCTGTTCCCATATGCACTAATACATGACAGAAGCTTTACAATATCTCAAAATATATTCTGGATCTTCTATTTGGAGATCATGTCATTATTAATTCACATTCAAGTTCTGCTTTGAAATGTATCCTTCTACATTTTAATAACATATACATCTATAACTTGAGACATAAATTCACCTGTGCAGCAAATTGCCTTGCTTCTTCAAGAGGAGCATCAGAAGGAAACTGATTTGTAAAGGAAGAACCATCAGGCAGACGGAACTGAATTCTTGCAACAGTACTATGAAAAAAGAAAATTAAAGTCAGCATTTTTTACCTCTACATAGTTTCAAACAATATCATTAAAAGAGGAAAAAGAAGTGGAAATGTGTAATGACAAAAGATTTCTTTGTACAAAGTCAGAGTTTTTCATTTATTCTTAATAATACTTTTATCGAGATATAATTCAACGTTCTTTTTGTTTTTAAGAAAGTTAGCCCTAAATGCTTGGATTTTGTTTCCCAATACTTTTATTTTTATGTGGTGCTAAGGATTGAACTCTGCCTCACACATGCCAGGCAAGCACTCTACCACTGAGCTGCAACTCCAGCCCATAATTCAACATTTTAATGTGCATAATTCACTGTTTTTTTTTTTTTTGGGGGGGGTGTCCCATTCAATTTATTTTTACTGTGTCTCTGCTGAGGTCACCCTTTGGTGAGCATTCACATGGGACACAAATATTTTCATGTCTTGTGCCCAGAGAGGTATATCCACATACCTCTTCCTCCAAATGTCTTTGTCACCATTTCTCTAATCATGACCCTTTCCAGTCCCTGACCATCCAGCCAAACTAAGGGTTGCAGCTCATGAAATTGTAGTTCACTGTTTTTGTTTGGTTTTGGTGATGCTGGGGATTAAACCCAGGGCCTTGTGCATGAGAGGCAAGCACACTACTTTCTAGCTGAACTATATCCCCAGCCCCCTCACTTGCTTTTAATATATTCAGGTGTGCAACCATCACTATTAATTCAAGAATGTTTCATCACCCCAAAAGAGACCCATAACCATTAGCAAGTATTCCCCATTCCTTCCTCCCCCAGTTCCTGGCAACAATTTACTGCTTCTATGAATCTGCCTATTTTGGGATATAGCTTTTTATAAGAGAATCACACAGTACATGGACTTCTAGTTTATTTCACGTAACATCATGTTTCTGAAGCTCATTCATGCATACATCATTCCTCTTTATTGCTTAATACTATTCCATCACATGGAATATATATTTTGTTTACCCATTCTTCAGCTGGGTTATCACCACATTTTGGCTATTATGAATAATGCTGATAACAGCTAGGTATTGCGACACATGCCTATAATCTCAGCTATCTGAGAGGCTGAGGTAGTAGGATCACAAGTTTAAGACTAGCCTCAGCAACTTAGAAAGATCTCCTCTCAAAATAAAAACAACTAAATTTTAGTTTGGGTTTTTGTGTGAACATTTTGAATCCTCTTGTGTATATATACTGAAGAATGACTGCTGAGGCTTGGGGATATAGCTCTATGGTAGAATACTTCACTAGCTTGTATGAGGCCCTGAGTTCAATCCTCAATATCTCAGAAGAAAGAAAAAACAAAAAAAGAGTGATTACTAGGTCATAAGCTAACATTACACTTAACATTTCAAAAAACTGCCATACTGTTTTTGAAAGTGACTATATGATTGTACAATCCCATTGTAATGTGGGAAGTTTCTAAATTCTCTACTTCCTCACCAACACTTGTTATTGTAAGTTCTAGCATCGTAGGAAGTATAGAATTGTACTGTTTTGTTTTTGTTTTTGTAGAGGGGTGCAGTGCTAGGAAATTGAAGGAGGGCTTTGTGCATTCAAGGCAAGTGTAACCACTGAGTTACACATTCAGCCACTTATTGTGGTTTTCATTGATTTTCCTAGTGAAGTAATAAATACACATACTTAAAAGAACATTTCTGTACTTTCCTTGGAAATCACAAAAAATTACTCCCAAGAATTTATACTTTATGTAGTTTTGTCAAAAGCACCAATTGTTGAAAAGACTATTCTTCCCACTAAGTAGTTTGGCTATCTTAATTTTGCCAGGTACAACAGCACATACCTACAATCCCAGCAACTCAGGAGGCTGAGCTGGAGGGATCACAAGTTCAAAGCCAGCCTCAGCAACTTAGCAAGGCCCTAAACAATTTAGTGAGACCCTGTCCCACGATAAAACAAAAAAGAGCTGGGGATATGGCTCAGTGTTTGAGCACCTGCGGTTCAATCCCTGGTAGCAAACAAACAAACAGACTGTAAATTCAAATTCCTGAAGGTTCAACCCTATTACACTGATCCATATGACAATCCTTAGGAAAGTATGACAATGTCTTGGTTACTGTAGCTTTGTATTAAGTTTTAAAATTGAGAAGTTTTGAGTCCTTCCTACTTTGTTCTTTTTTTCAGACTGTTTTGCATTTCTATAAAAATTGGGGGATTAAAAGTTCTGCCAAAGGGGCTGGGGTTGTGAGTTAGCAGTAGAGCACTTGCCTAGCAAGTGCAAGGCCCTGGGTTTGATCCTCAGCACCACACAAAAATAAATAAAAGTTAAAAAGAAAAAAAAAAGTTCTGCCAAAAAAGCCAGCTGGAATTTTGATAGGGATATTTTAAGACAGTCTCTCTCTAAGCTGCTTAGGGCCTTATTAGTTGCTGAGGCTGGCCTTGAATTTGTGATCTTCCTGCCTCAGTCTTCCAAGTAGCTAGAATTACAGGCGTGTATCAGCAAACCCAACTGTTTTAATACATTTTAGTATATAAACATCTTACATATGTATTTTAGTAAGTGTTTTGATATTTCTGAAAAATTGTTTAAAATAAGTTAATTTTTCTTCCTGGGTACAGAGGCACACACACCTATGCAGGCAGGAGAATCAAAGTTTGAGGCCTGCCTGGGCCACGTAGCATAACCCTGACTCAAAATAAAATTTAAAAAATTAAACTAAGAGGCAGAATGCTGTTGGATTCTATCCTAAGTACCCAAAAACATTATTAAAAAAAAAAAGTAAATTTTCCCAATTATAAAAGTATAATACTTGCTAATTACCCAACATGAAAATACAAATAAATATTAACCATCCCCCACGTGCACAGATGTTTCAGGATGAAACACAGTAAGAAGTACCTTCTTTCTCGTGCATAGGATTCCCTCTTGACTTCCATTTCTGCCTGTTTGGCCAACAAGGCAGCAGTTTTGGCAGCCTCTACTTCTTCTTTTGTCTTTGCAAAACGAGCAGCTCTCTCTGCACGGTCCTTTTAATTAAAACATTATTAGACACTAATTACCATCCCTTCCAGGATGATCTACTTACACAGAACAAACACAAATATGTGTGGAATTCCTTAAAGTGATGTGTGAACTTCAATTGTTCTGGATCTGGTATTTTTAAATCTTACCAACTGTCAGGAACAAGACTTGTGATTAGACAGACAGACAGACATAGATATGAATTTACTCATCACTATATTTCCAGAGCCTGGAATGAGGTCTGGCACAAAGTAGATACTCAATAAATATTTGCTGAGTGACTAAATAATAAAAATTATGTTTTGGATTGGTTTGATTCTCTGCACCACATATAAATAAATGAATAAAATAAAGGTTCATTGGGCTGGAGAAATAGCTCAGTTGGTAGAGTGCTTGCCTTGTATGCACAAGGCCCTGGGTTCAATCCCCAGCACCACAAAATATTAAATAAGTAGACAGATAGATAGATGAATAAATAAATAAGAATAAAAGCAGGGCTGGGGTTGTGGCTCAGTGGTAGAGCATGCGCCCAGCACGCCCTGTGAGGTGCTGGGTTCGATCTTCAGCACCACATAAATTTAAATAAATAAAATAAAGTTATTATGTCCAACTACAACTAAAAAAATACATAACAAAATAAAATAAAAGCAATTATTGCAACCCCCTTCCTAAGCTTTATGTGAGTGAATCCTTTGAATATTCCAAAAAAGAATACTTTCAACTAGAGACAGCTAGGCAACTAATGCTTAGTTTGTTTCTAGGGAATTTTTGCAAGTTGCCTTTTAACTGATAAAACAGAACATGGAGAAAAATTACTTTGAAAAAATTATCTCTTAATTTTAACCTTAAATATTTAAATTCAATATGTAATTTCCAATAAAGTAAAGGTCAGGACTGATACTCTCTTTGAGTTGCTAATATCTATCATGTTTTTGTGCACCGTCTGGTTCTAATCCAAAACCACTGTGCATAGAAAAATATTTTAACAGATGTCCTGGAGTCAAGCATTAAAAATGAACTTAAGACTCACCAATGCAATTTGCTGTTTTATTCGCTCTCGAGCGGCCCTATCTTCTGCCTTCTCTCTGTTTCTTTCTTCTAACATTCTTTTTGTTAATTCTTCCTCTTGTTTTCTTTTATAATCCAACATTTCTTTTCCAGTTTTTCTCCTCTCGATTTCCTTCTTAATCTCTCTCTGAATCAAAGAGAAAGTACGTTTTATGAATCCAAAACATAATTTGTTAATCTGATGCAGATAATCTTTTAAATAAGATTTAGAGAAAGCTGGTTGAGGGTCTAGTTAAAAATAGAACTTTGTAAAATGTAAAATGAAATTATTAATAGCATGGTTAATGGTCAAAGTCTATCAATTTATAAATTTTTGCTAGTAGTTGGGTTCAGAGTATAATTAGTCTTTGGTTTCTAGAGACAACATGACGATGATTTACTTGGCTTGAAGGAAATAACCTTCTTATATTCAAATAATAAAGAAATAATATATGAAGTGGAGTTTTCACTTCACTCCAAGGTGTATACCAGGTGTACATGGTGAGAAAAATGCACTAGGGGTGCCACAACATAAGAAAAAATTTAGCAGAATGTCTATGCATTTGAACTAAACATTTGATCTTTGGCCTTGAGTCAATTTAGCTCAAGTCCCTTTATATTAGTGTAAAAGACTCATTGCAGGAGGAAAAACAAGATGATTCAATCTATTCTGAGCAATTTACAAAAGAACATACAAAAGTATACACTATGATCTGAGTACAAAAACAATTCTTTAACTATAACATTAGAACAACATGATAAAGGAAGCCATCCTATGTCTGCCAAATCGAACAGAATAATCTGAAATTCCCTCACTGAAGACAATACTAAGTGCATAATTTTTACCTGTTCTTCCTCTTTCCTCTTCTCTTCTCTCCTCTCTTCAAGTTTTTTGGTTAGTCTGTGTTAAAAATTTTTTTAAAAAAGATACATTAAAACATATCATATAGGGACTGGGGATATAGCTCAGTTTGTAGAGTGCTTGCCTTGCATGCAACAAGGCCCTGGGTTCAATCCCCAGCACCACCAAAAAAAAAAAAAAAGACACATCATATTAATATCAAACTCAGTTAAGAGATATATTTAGCTTAATACAATTAGGGAAATATAGAAGCCTAAAAGAAAACTCCTAAAAGTATAGCAAGAATTTACCTGCTTGTTCCCTACAGAAATCCTTCAGTCAATGGGAACTCATCAAAAACTTAGCTCCATTAAAAAAAAAAAAAAAAAAAAGCTTATTATTAAGAGTACCCCCACCCTTTTTGATTTTTCAGATACCGATTTTAAAATACACAAATAAATTTTCAAAAATATATGTCAATAGCTTGTAAATGATCTACTCCTTCTGTGTGAGTGAAAAGTAATGTGGCACAAAACTGGTTAAAAAAAAAAAAAAAACCAAAAACATGAGGTCAGCTTTTATTTTACTTTTTAAAAATATTTCTTTTTTAGTTATACGTAGACACAATATCCTTATTTTTTTTTTTAATTTTTAAGTGGTGCTGAGGATAGAACCCAGTGTGTTATGCATGCAAGGTGAGTGCTCTCCCTCTGAGCCACAATCCTAGCCCTGAGGTCAGCTTTTATAAAAACAAATAATACCAGATAGATTCTCAGCTATAAGTCCATCAATTATAAACTAATGATCTGGGGGCTGCAGTTGTAGATCAGCAGTAGAGTGCTTGCATAGCATGTTCGAGGCCCTGGGTTCAATCCTCAGCACCACATAAAAATAAATAAATAAAATAAAGGTATTGTGTCCAACTACAACTAAAAAATAAATACTAAAACAAAAAAATACCTAATGATTCTGAGCTAGGCATTGAAGCACACAACTGTAATTCCAGCTACTTGGGAGGCTAAAGCAGGAGAATTATTAAGTTTCGGCAACTTAATGAGAACCTATCTCAAAATAAAAAGGGCTGGGGATGTAGTTCAGTGGTGAAGTGCTGCTGGATACAATTCCTAGTACCCTAGTGGAGGGTTCGGGAGGAATTACTTAAGTCAGAATACCTTACAGGGCTGGAGATATAACTCACTTGTTAGAGTGCTTGCTTTGCATGCACAAGGCCCTGGGTTCAATCCCCAGTACCACAAAAATAAAAAATAAATCAGAGACTACTTTACCTTTTTTTTTGGTTTAAGGACTGTCAAATAATAGTCAGACTCTCCTGACCTGATTTGCATATTATAAAAGGTTAATAATATGCTCAAAAAAGAAAATGTGGCATCTTTAGAACAGAGCAATTAAAAAAAAAAACCATAATAGTTCTTTCACAGATAATAGTACAAATAATTTGGAATATGTCCTGAAGTGTCTTTATCTCAATTTGTGAAATATAACACACGAACAGTGTGTTTATGTATAAGAACTTTTCCTAATTTGAAATGGCATATTGAATTCCATTTGCAGAACCACACAGGCAGACACCAGCTGACATAATATTAACAAACAACAACAGAAACTTCTCTTATCCACTGCAACTAATAGCATTTGATCCTACCTCCACAATAAAGGGATATCCACCCAACCTGTTTTTAACCTTTGCCTCAAGTCTTCAAACCCTTTTTCAGATTTTCACTTCACTCCAAGGTGGTGCAAGTCAGGGTGCAAAATGGTTGGTCTGGTATTAGCAAACCAGAAACAGAAGAGAATAAACCTCTGAGAACTTGGGGGTCTCTGCTGCTATTCTTCCAAACTTACACTCTTTTCTCACGACCTTGAGAGATCCAGCCAGGTTTTTACTTATTACTAACACAACTCCAGTAACAATCAGAATGTAGGTTTTGTTAAAAAATGAAGCTGGGCTGGACGCAGTGTGGTGCAGCAGCTCGGGAGGTGGAAGCAGAAGGATCGCGAATTCAAAGCCAGCCTCAGCAATTTAGCGAGATGCTAAGAAACACAGTAAGAACCTGTCTCTAATAAAATACAAAACAGGGCTAGGGATGTGGCTCAGTAGTCGAGTGCCCCCAAGTTCAATCCCTGGTACTCAAAAAGAAAAAGAAAAAAAGAAGAAGCTAATCTTCACCAAGTCATGAGTGAACTCAGATTCGATATCACTGATCATTTCAAACACTTTCCCCAAAGTATTTTTTTTAATATTTATTTTTTAGCTGTAGTTGGACACAATACCTTTATTTTATTTATGTGATACTGAGGATCGAACCCAGGGCTTCGCACTTGCTAGACACGTGCTCTACCACTGAGCCACAACCCCAGCCCTCCCCAAAGTATTTATGTCAACAAGAAAATAAATTCCCGTAAGGTGTGTGTGTGTATGTGCGCGTACACTCAGAATTGAATCCAGGTAAGAACTCTAAAACTGAGCTACATTCCCAGATCCATCTGAAGAATTTTTAAACGTCCATATAACACTTAATGGCTTTAAGCCAGGATTAAAAATATTTCTCAGAGAATAAAATCATGGCCTTTGCAGGTAAATGGATGGAGTTAGAGAAGATAATGCTAAGTGAAGTCAGCCAATCCCAAAAATCCAAATGCCAAATATTTTCTTTGATATAAGGAGGCTAATTCACAGTGGGAGAGGGATAGGAAGCCTGGGAGGAACAGAGGGGTTGGAGGGGAAGGGAGAAGGCATGGGGTTATAAATGATGGTGGAATGTGATGATCATTATTATTCAAAGTACATGTATGAAGACACAAATTGGTGTGAATATACTTTGTATATAAACAGAGATATGGCTCTATATGTATAATAAGAATTGTAATGCATTCCACTGTCATACATAAATAAAAATAATAATAATTTTCTGCATACCCATTAACCCATAATCATATTGTATGGGCTCTCTCTCGTCCCCACATCATACCATAAAAAACTACAATTTGGGCTGTGGCTCAGTGGTGAAGCACTTGCCTAGCATGTGTGAGGCACTGGGTTCAATCCTTAGCACCACATAAAAATGAAACAAATAAAATAAAGGCATTGCTGTCCATCTATAACTACCAAAAAAAAAATAGAATCAGAAATTTGTGTCTGCTTATTAGACCAACCAACAGAAAAATGACACAGTATATAATAGCACTTATGCAGAACACAAGTTCCAGACAGTCATAAAATGAGCTGAAGTTTTTGCCCATCTGGAGCTAATGACAGAGAAAAAGGAAGTGACAGATGGAAACACACATACCAAATCACCAGTGAAAAAGGAATTCTTCGAATGATCAGACCAACAGCTGACTGATAATTTCAGATACACATGTCTTCTCTCTTAGAATGTAAACTTTATAAATACAAAGGTCAGGCAATCAAAAATTTCATCCCAAAATTCTAAAACTTCACTTGTGAAATATTAGTTTTCTTTCTTTCTTGGGGGGGGGGGGTACTATAGATTGAACTCAGGGCACTCAACCACTGAGCCACATGCCCAGCCATATTTTTGCATTTTATTTAAAGACAGGGTTTCACTCAGTTGCCTAGCCATTGCTTTGAACACGTGATCCTCCTGCCTCAGCCTCCCTAGCCGCTGAAATTACAGGTCTGCACCATGCCCAGCTAGCTTTTATTTAAATTAATGAAATAACTGAAAAACATTGCCTTTTAAAACAAAGTGCTACTTGCAAAAATAAGAGCAAACCTTTCCACTCTGACGGTGAGGTCCTCTGTAGGTCTTGGATTTGAACATCCACTAGGCTCCTGAGAGGGAGTAGTACGGTCTGAATTTTCTCCTCCTTAAATAAAAAAGAAATAAAGAGTAGAACATTCAATGCAACTTATAAAATTTTGTTTATTTGGGGGGGAGGGTACTGAAGATCTTATTCAGAGTTGTTTTACCACTGACTTATACTCTCAGATTTCCCCTATTCCCCCACCTTTTTATTTTAAAACAGGGTCTAAATTGTTGAGGCTGACTTTGAATTTGCAATGCTCCTGCCTCAGCCTCCCAAGTAGCCACAGGATTACAGGCATGCGCCATCATACCTGACTTTAATGTAATTTTTTTTTTAAAAAGAGAGAGAGAGAGAATTTTTTTTTAATTCTTTTTTTAAAATTAAATATTTATTTTTTAGTTTTTCGGCAGACACAACATCTTTGTATGTGGTGCTAAGGATGGAACCCGGGACGCACGCATGCCAGGCGAGTGTGCTACCGCTTAAGCCACATCCCCAGCCCCTTAATGCAATTTTTAAAAGGTTTAACCTTCTGGGTTATGACACCTGTTAATAATCTTGTTTCTTAAACATTTCCCCTAAGAAAAGAATAGCAGGTATGTAATAATTATCAATCCTGAAGTTTGGATCTGGATAAAATAAGGTATAAATGGAAATAAGGCAACTATCTGATTGAAGGTCACCAAAGTAAAGGTCAGGAATAAAACATGAATAGAGATCAGTTTTGCAGGAGGCATACATGGCCAGAGGTAAGCTTCACTCAAGAGCAGTGCTATATGGTATCTAAGCTGACCAATACATTAGCCACTGTATATATGTGGCTACTGAACACTTGAAATCAAGCTACTAATGGTGAAGGACTAAGTGTATAACTGTATTTATTTTTAAATAAAATAGTCTCACGTGGCTCTACGGTGTGGAATACTGTTACTCTAGACGTTAAGTATGATCTTTATATGACTCTAGACTACACTGGTCTGAAAAATTTGTTTCTGTTGACTGGAGTGATTCTTTAGAGAGTCTTTTTATATCTATACTAGTATTCTTTAAGGATTTCCAAAGGCTAGAAGATCCTGTCCTGTTCTAGAAGATAGTCATGGCCTCATACTTCCTTTTAGAACCTGTTGTGTCCCTTCTTAACATTTACCACCAACCTGTTTTTTCTTGACAGTTATGATCTTTGGAAGAGAAAGAACTACAGAACAGTGACTGGGACGCAAGTTTTGTGAAGTCACTTCAGTTATTTAATCTCTCTGTGTCTCATGTGCAAAATGGGGATAATAACTTCACACATTTGTTATGAGAAATATATATGTTAATACAATAAAATGCTCAGAACTACTAAGACTGGCATACAGTAACTCTTCAGTTACTAGGCAGCAACAGATATAATTAACATTACACCAAGTAAATCCAATGGTGTACATCTCATTTTTATTTTTTTGGTACCAGGGATTGAACCCAGGGGCACTTAACTACCAAGCCACATCTTCAGCCCTTTTTTTTTTTTTTTATATTTTCTTAGAGACAGGGTCTTGCCAAGTGGTTTAGAGCCTTGTTGAGTTGCTGAGGTTGGGTTTGAACTTTTGGTCTGCCTGCCTCAGCCTCTCAACTCACTGGGATTACAGGCATGCCCCACTGCATCTGGCTGTACATCTTCTAGGTAGCTGGCAATCAGCCATAGTGGGAGTAGGTACATTTGCAAATTACCAAATACCACAAGTAACGGTTTTAAGCTTCCACAGAACCTTTTGTTAAATATTTACTAGCACACTACTGAATATAATCTTTGGATAAGTAGTAGTAACCACTGGCAGCCAGCAATGTTCAATGGGAAATTAACTTTTTAGTAAATAAAATGAATGTCAAGGACATAATTATCATCAGCAACAAATTTAACAAAACTATTGAAAAAAAACTTATGAACAAGCTGGGGATAGAAAGTGCTGGATAGCAATTCAGTTACATGAATTTATGATCCATAATCAAAGGGAAATGGATAGATGTCATACAGAGGAAGATTTCTAATCATATATCAGAGTTCTATTTTCAGTATTTTATAAATGAATTAAAGTTGCACAACATTTATCTTTAACTTTAGGGTAACCCAAAAGTGGGTGGAAGTTAAATTTCTTTAACTGATAAATACTGAATGAAAAGTTCTGGAATGAAAAAGAAAACTCTATAAGCTAAGACAACTGATAACATCTAAACATAATGGAAAATATATTAGGGGAAATTCTAACTTTGGTTTAGAGTCAACTGGAATATCAGGTATAATATATCTCTTGATGGAAATATAAACCATCACCTACAAAGTAATCCTAACAGAAAGTACTAAAAAGGGAACTTGAATCTGATACAGCCTGTAGCTTTAACTATCCAATTTAGAGGAAATCAAAAGGGAAAGAGAAACATTTACATAATAACATGGGGATGCAGCAAAGTCCAAATTCTAGGAAACCAGAGGAAAAAAATGCCTAATAGTAGGAATCAATATATTAAAGACCTATTCAACCAATAGCAATGTATTAAATTAACTCAATTAAAAAAAAGACATAAATATTGCCCCAGATAGGTGATGATAAAAAGGAATTTACTAGCTAGGTGTGGTAAGCACATGCCTGTAATCCCATCAGCTCAGGAGGCTGAGGCAGGAGGATCAAAGCCAGCCTCAGCAAAAAGTGAGGTAGCTAAGCAACTCAGTGAGACACTGTTTCTAAATAAAATACAAGATAGGGCTGGGTATGTGATTTAATGGTTGAGTGCCCCCGAGTTCAATCCCCAGTACCAAAAAAAAAAAAAAAAAAAAAAAAGAATACAGAAAAATAACTGAACTCCGACTTTTATATTCAGCAAAAATATCCTTCCAGAATGAAAATAAGATACATTTTTAGATAAGACCTGCACAATACCAAATGCTAAAGGAAAATTTTCAGGCTGAAGGGAAATTATATCAGAGGAATCACATATCCTCAAAATGGAATGAAGAATTTAAGAAACATAAAAGGTTAATTGTTCTGTTGTAGACCTAAATGAACTATTTTCATAACAGAGTGTCCCAGTTCTGTATGCATTCAAAATTTGAAGAATCTGTGGGTGTAAAACCTCAAAATAAGACTGATAGCTGTTCTTCAAATATTCAAAATTGGTCCAGGTGCATTGGTGTAGGCCTGTAATCCCAGTGGTTCAGGAGGCTGAGATAGTAGGATCTAAGTCCAAAGCCAGACTCAGCAATTTAGCAAAGCCCTAATCAACTAACTCAGCGAGACCCTGAAAATACATTAAATACAAAAAAGGGCTACGGGGGCACTGGGGTTGCGGCTCAGAGGTAGAGTACTTGCCTACCATGTGAGAGGCACTGGGTTTGATCCTCAGCACCACATAAAAATAAAGATATTGTGTCCACCTATAACTAAAAAATAAATATTAAAAAAAGGGGGCTATGGGGCCAGGGTTGTGGCTCAGTGGTAGAGTGTTTGCCTAGCACGCATGAGGCACTAGGTTTGATCCTCAGCACCACATAAATAAAATAAATAAATAGGTGCAGGTGTTGTGTCCATCTTAAAAAAAAAAAAAAAAAAGACTATGGGTGTGGCTAAGTGCCTCTGGGTTCAATTCAATTCACAGTACAAAAATAAATAAATAAATAAATAAAATCAAAACTTCCGTAAAGCAGCAATGAAGTTAATGGGAAGCTACAGGGCATCAATCACAGAACTTTTTAAACATTTTTTATTTTTTAGTTGTAGTTAGACACAATACCTTTATTTTATTTAGTTATTGCTATATGGTGCTAAGGATCAAACCCAGGGCCCTGCATGTGCTAGGCGATCGCTCTACCACTGAGCCACAACCCCAGCCCTAGAACTTTTTTTTTTAAACTAAAGTTGTTCAAACATAGAATAGGCTTCTTAGCAAGGAAAAGATGAGCTTCCTATCACTGAACATTCAGATACAGAGAATGGTTTGACTTAATGATTTTTCAACTTCCTGATGCTGTGAAAGCACACACATTCATTAGAAAACACACTTCAAATTTGGATCTTTTTCTGGGCTAGTAATATACAATAACATTGTCTATGCTGAGTGGAATACACATCAACCCATAGCTCCCAGTCAGTCAATGATTATGAAGGTAAACCACTGTATTGATAAGTTATGGTGCTCAGTAGGTTAAGTATATTAAATGTCCTTTGGACTTAGTGTTTTTCAACTTGTGATGGGCCTATCAGAACATAATCCCATCTATAGAGGGGATGATTATCCACCTGGATGCTAGAGTAGGATTATATGTTAGGATAGTGATATTCTAACTTCATGATTTACCTACCTTTATGTTGCCTGATACAAAGCTTTTATACTATATAACTCTAATTCCAAATATATAATATAAAATTTCTCTTTTGCCTTTTCTACCAACCCTTTTGTAGTCATACCCTTTATTTCTATAGATGTTTCATATTTTTTATTCTAATTAAAAAAATAATACTTTTCCCTTTTAAGCGTGTATAGCATTTCAGATGTTACAAAAGCAACTATAAATAAATTAGTTCATTTGAATCTTTCAAAATTCTCTAGGCTGGAAGATATTTATAAAACTGCAAAATGTTACAATGACATTCCTTGAATTATATAAGCACAGCAGCAGAATTTACTATGGAGTACCTGAGAATGAAGGATACATTCTCTATCTTCTTCTGCCACTACATGACACAGATATAATTAAGACTACTCTAAAATTTAAAGTTGAAGGTAAAAAAAAGAAAAACAATGTCAACCAGCACAGTGGCACATGCCTGTAATCCCAGCTACTTAGGAAGCTGAGGGAGAGTTCAAAGCTAGCCTCAGCAACTTGGAAAGACCCTGTCTCAAAATAAAAAAGAATTGGAGTTGTAGATGAATGTAGAGCACCTCTGGGTACAATTCCTAGATTATAAAATACAACAATAATAAAACCTAAATATATGCACATATATTTAGGTATATATACGTATATATATTTACATATATAATTATACATACATATAATTACACACACATATATATATTTATACCTATATATACATGTTAGGCAAGTGCTCTACCATTAAGCTACAGTCCCAGCCCTTTAGTTTTAAAAATATTAATCCATGCTCTTTATTTTTTTTTGGTGCTGAGGATCGAACCCAGTGCCTCACGCATGCTAGGCAAGTGCTCTGCCATTAAACTACAGCCCCAGCCCAATCCATGCTCTTTAAAATACAGCAAAGGGATATTTCTATTATACCCAAAAAGGTATTCTAAAAATTACCTGTTGTAACATCTGACTTTGTATCAGGAGAAGTAGGTGGTGTCTCACAAAGCTCTGTATTTCTAGACTGGGAGTTTTCAGATGTGTCATTAGGTTCAAATGAGGCGGATGGAGTACACATTGAACTTTCTGACTGGCTGCCATTTGCCACTGATGTTTCACCTTTTAATGAGTGCATCTAGGGAGAAAATAAATAGGAATTTAATTAGCATATAAAAATCTGAATTTACCATGGCAGATGAGACTAAAATATGAGTTAAGCCAATTTGTACTAGAGATAAGTACTAAACTTTCATAAGTAGACAAATCTAAAATGAATAATCCTAAATATGTCAAAATTACATCATGGAATTCAATTGCAAGTTGGTAAGAGCATAAAAAGGTGTTATTAAATTCAAAGAAAAAGTTACAAGCTTATATTATTAGCCTCTTTCCCAAAGTGGATAGAAACAAGGAATTGAGTTTAAAGTCCTTAAGTCAGTCAAGCAATATATAGACAACAGGGCCTTAATGATAAAAACTCTCTCCTGCAACAAAATAATGGTGATATGCATTATGTGGTTAGGATCGGGGGCAAAAGAGAAAACTGAATAAGAAGTTACTCAAGTATTAGGTAAAGGCATCTGTATCTTCATAATGCTATTTTCAAAACCAATCCAGGTAGCCAGGCGTGCCAGTGCATGCCTGCAGTCTCAGCTACTTGGGAGGTTGGAGCAAGAGGATCACCTGAGCTCAGGAGTTCTAAGTCAGCCTGGGAAACATAATAGCTTCTCACTCCCTTTTTTTTTTTTGGTATAAGGGATTGAACCCAGGGATACTCAACCACCGAGTCCCATCCCCAGCCCGCCCCCCCTTTTTTTAAGAGAGAGAGAGAAAAATATTTAATATTTATTTTTTAGTTTTTTGGTGGACACAACATCTTTATTTTGTTTGTATGTGGTGCTGAGGATGCCAGGCGAGCGCGTTACTGCTTGAGCCACATCCCCAGCACCCCCAGTCCTTTTTTAAAAACGATTTTCTTTAGAGACAAGGTCTCACTGAGTTGCTTAGCGCCTTGCTAAGTTGCTGAGGCTGGCTTTGAACTTGCTATCCTCCTGCCTCAGCCTCCCGAGTTGCTGAGATTACAGGTGTACACCACCACACTTGGGTTAAACAACACCTATTAAAACAAAAAGAACAGTCCAGGAAGATGGTCTTTATACTTTTTAAGTTTAATAGTATAGCAGATTCTTTATACAGAGGGTCTCTAAAAATATTCCAATGTCAAACTCTTGATAAAAGATCAATTTCCTGTATTTATGCAAAAAACAGTTCTATTCCTCCTCACCTGTCGGACTTTGTGAATTCTTGTAACAAGTTCATCTGCAGAAATACTTCCAGCTATTACTTCCAAAGGGATTCCACTGTCTCCAATAAAGAAACTGGATGGAACACATACTACAGGATCTGTAGTTTAATTAAGTCTAACAATTCATGTGAAACAAAAGGATAATTTCTGGAAACATTACTGATAACTTATTCTTGTGAATTTCATAATACAATCCACTAACACGTTTATAAAATAATTTCAACTACCATAACTATAGTGTATGTGGTAAATAAAATGATTTATGATTTACTTATTTTTATACTGAGGACTGAACCCCAGGGGAGTTTTACCACTGAGCTAAATGCCAATTCATTTTAAAACAGGGCCTTTAAGTTGCTAATAAGCTCAAACTTAGAATTCTCCTGCCTCAGCCTCCCAAATTGCTGGGATTACAGTCATGTGTCACGGCACCTGGCTATAATTGAAGACATACTCCCCATTCTTCTCCATTGTGATATATATATATATATATATATATATATATATATATATATATATATATACTTTCTACCAGCTGCCTCTTGACAGCTACTTCTAATATTTCAACCAAATTGTTCCATGTGGCTTTTTAGATATTCACATTAAAAGAACAAACTGTATTCTCCCATTAAACACATGTATTATCTCAAAGGACACTTTGTAATATGTTTCTGAAACTAAGAATTTAAGGTTTTCTGAATAAAAAACCACAATTACTAAATTTTATGAATTAGCCAAAAGAAAGGTAAATGTGTAAATTGTGTTAGTATCATATAAAACCAATTGTTCATTGAAAGGATACAAATTTGTGAAAATTGTAGGCAGGCTTCACTGTAAAACAAAATGGAAGAGAAGAATCACTAGATGAATGCAACTATTTCTCAAAACTGTTTTTTTAATAAAACTTATTGTATCAGTCACAACTCTTTTTTCTGAAATTAATGGCTAAAAGCAAAAATTGTAACTCTGATTTCATAAAACTTTTTGGGGTTTATTTTTCTTATAATTTTCAGATTAAAAAAATCATTTGCTCTTATAACTGACAAAACTGGATTTATTCAGTATCTACCATGATGCTTCTTCAGCAGCAAGTATACCTGAATACAAAATTTAACCTGTAACAAGATAGAATTATGACTTACTTGTGCATGTGAACATAATATTCTGAAACAACAAAGGATTCCAAAAAACCTAAATATCCACCAATAAAAACTGATTAATTATACAATCACAAAAAGGAAAAAGGTATAGAAAAGTGGATGAACGCCACCATTTTTGTAAAAAACGGGAAGAATTTTCTTAATTTGGTTGTCCCCAGAGAAGGGAACTGGGTGGTTAGGAATGGGAAAGACTAACACCAATAAGATATTAATTAATGTAGAGTAATGTAGATTGATTCCAAGAATTAAGTCTCATGTCTTCCATATTTCCAACAAACCCTTATATTCTTCCTGCCATTCGTGATGCTAAGAGGTGCTTTTTGGAAAACAATAGACAATATAAATAAAATGATATGATGTATTTGACTGATTCTGTTTTCAAAAAACAAAATAACAACAACAACAACAAAAAACACAACAGGGGACTGGGGCTGTAGCTCAGTGGCAGAGCACTTGCTAGCATGTGTGAGGCACTGGGTTCGATACTTAGCACCACATAAAAATAAACAAAATAAAGGTATTTTGTCTATCTACAACTACAAATAAACAGGGATGGAAATATAACTCAGTGGTATAGCACTTGCCCAGCACATGCAAGACCCTAGGTTTGATCCCCTTGCCCCCCCCCCCCAAAAAAAACAAAGAAACAAAAACCCTAGTATAGGGCTGGGGTTGTGGCTAAGCGGTAGAGCGCTCACCTAGCATGTGCGAGGCCCTGGGTTCGATCCTCAGCACCACATAAAAATAAATAAATTAAATAAAGGTATTGTGCCCAACTACAACTAAAAAATAAATATTTAAAAAAATAATTAATACAGCTCAACAAATGTAGTTTGGTGAGCTGGGGATATAGCTCAGTTGGTAGAATGCACAAGGCATGTGGGTTCACACACACACACACAAAGTAATTTGGGAACTGCTGAATAAGGCAGGCCATACTATAGTTTTAATTGTAATATTTTTGTTAATGTAGAAATTTTTAAAAAATATTTCCTTTAGTTGTACATGGGCACAATACCTTCATTTTATTCATCTTTTTGTATGTGGCGCTGAGGATTGAACCCAGTGCTTCACACATGTGAGGCAAGCACTCTAACGCTGGGCCACACAACCCCAGCCCCAATGTGGAAAATTTCTAAATAAAAAAGTTTAAAAGCCCAAAGTTTAGTTAAACATTTTCATCTTGTGATTTTTAAACACATTATTTATTCTGATATTATCAATATCAAAAGGCAGGAATACCACTGTGTAATTGCTAATGAGTTACTCTTCCTAGGTAGCGATCACTATTGACTTCTAACATCACACAGAAAGATAACAAGGTATTATAGCACTATCTAAAAAGTGATCTTAAAGGGGGGAGGACGAACCTGAATCTATCTACCAATTTATAGAAAACAGGGGACAGAAGAACTAAGGAATAGAGTAACTGTACAGAATAAATGATTTACTTTTTCAAAACAAATTACAAAGTAAAAAGAGGTGAAGGAGAAGTCAACAGACTAAAAGACTTCAGAAAGATCCAAATGATCCTGAATCAAAAGAACTATGATACATCAATTAATAAAACTATGACTTTGATAAGAAAGTTGAAAATGATTATTAATAAAATTAAATAATTATGAGTTTGTTTCTGAAGTATCACAGTTAAGTTTAAAAAATTAAGCACTGTTATCCTTCAGACACACGGAAATATTTATAGATGAAGTGATGTGATGACTATGATTTCTTTCAAAAGCATATGGTTGGCCTGGGGTTGTGGCTCAGAGGAAGAGTGCTCACCTAAGCATGCGTGAGGCACTGGGTTCGATCCTCAGCACCACATTAAAAAAATAAATAAATAAAGGTATTGTGTCCACCTACAACTAAAAAATAAATGTTAAAAAAAAAAAAAAGCATATTGGATGCCTGGTGTGGTGGCACACACTTGTGGATATTTTGTATTATGAAGGATCTATAAATGTCCCTATCCCTTTGGAATTAAATAGCTCCATCCCCAAAAATAGGTTCCAAGAAAGTGAAGAGATATCACTCACTTGCAGAGGTATTCAATATATGGCTTACACTTAGTTCCAAGTTCTTGGAAGCTAGAGACCACAATTCTTTTGCATTCCTGCTACATGTTACATGGCTGCTCAGTAAACTTAAAAAACCTGAGATTTTTTTTCAGCTAGATGCAATGATGAATTTGGAAAAAAAAAAACCAACAATTAGAATTTCAGTTCTCACTATGCCTTAGATACCTACAAACATGACATCAGCATTCTTATAGTCCAAGAGTAAAATCTGTGAATCACAACAAAAAACCACAATTATCAAATAAAAGAAATGAAAATATTAAAGCATAAGCAAACCTTTTGGTATCGATTTTAATAGCAACAAAACTGTTTGAAGATGCTTCTGTCACTTTCTCATCTTCCCAACTTGCAGCCATCTCTGTAGACTGCTCATCATCACCTGTAAAACATTTTAAGAATTCTTAAAATATACAGCCAAGATTTGCTGAGTCCGAATTATTTTTTCTGGAAAACCGTGACTTCAAATAAAATATAATATCATATGTAAAAATCCATCAAGGGCTGATGATACAACTCAGTGGTAAAGCATTTGCCTAGCCTGCACAAGGCCCTGAATTCGATCCCCAGCACCACACACACAGAAATCCACTGCTGACTTATATGTTGAGAATATTTACCTACTCACATTTTTTTAACCTTATACCTTTATTTTCTTTTGGTATTTATTTATTTATTTTTATTGGTTGTTTTGTTTTTTTTTTTAAATGTGGTGCTGGATATTGAATCCAGTGCCTCACGTGTGATAGGCAAGCATTTTATCACCGAGCCACAAACCCTAGCCCCTACCTACTCATTTTTATAAACTGCTTTCTTCCAGTATGCACCTCCTTCCCTAATTCAATCTACCCTTTGCCTTCCCTATCTCAGGTATCTGTTTATGGTAACTCCATCCTTTCAGTCCTAAGGCCAAAAACCTTAGTTAAACTGGGCATAGTGGTATGTGCCTGAAGTCCCAGATACTTGGAAGGCTGAGACAGGAGCACTGCTTAACCCAAGAGTCAGAGGTTGGCCTGGACAACTCAACAAAACAAAACAAACAGGTCTGGGGATAATTGCCTACCATGTATGCAAAAACAACAAAACATTCCCAGTTTTCCAAGGATTCTTCATACTGCTTTTCATATTTTTTTTGAGAATTTTAATATTTTATTTTATTTTTTAGTTTTCGGCGAACACATCTTTGTTTGTATGTGGTGCTGAGGATTGAACCCGGGCCGCACGCATGCCAGGCGAGTGCACTACCGCTTGAGCCACATTCCCAGCTCCCATGCTTTCCATATTGGCTGCACCAATTTGCAGTCCCACCATCAATGTATGAGTGTGCCCTTTTCCCCACATCCTTGCTAACACTTATTGTTGTTTGTATTCTTAATAGCTGCCATTCTGACTGGAGATGAAATTTTAGAGTAGTTTTCATTTGCATTTCTCTAATTGCTAGAGATGAACATTTTTTCATATATTTATTGGTTGACTGTATATCTTCTTCTGAGAAGTGTCTGTTCGGTTCCTTGGCCCACTTATTGATTGGGTTATTTGTTTTTTTTGGTTTTTTATATATTCTTTATATATTTTTTTAGTTCTTTATATTCTGTAGAGATTAGAACTCTATCTGATGTGCGTGTGGTAAGAACTTGTTCCCAATTAGTACGCTCTCTATTCACCTCACTGATTATTCCTTTTTGCTGAGAAGAAGCTTTTTAGTTTGAATCCATCCCATTTATTGATTCTTGATATTCATTCTTGTGCAATAGCAGTTTTATTAAGGAAGTTGGGGCCTAGACCAACACGATGGAGATTTGGGCCTATTTTTTTTTTTTTAATAGATACAGTGTCTCTGGTTTAATTCCTAAGTCTTTGATCCACTTTGAATTGAGTTTTGTGTATGGTGAGAGATAGGGGTTTAATTTCATTTTGTTGCATATGGAGAATCCTTGGAAAACTGGGAATGGAAACACCATTTGACCCAGCTATCCCACCCCTTGGTCTATACCCAAAGAACTTAAAAACAACATACTACAGATGAAGCCAGATTTAAAGATAGGTAGTTAGTGTAGTTAGGTAACTCGGGTCAAACTGAAAATGAAGGCCATGTTGAGAATGAAGTCTGGGAAAAGCAGAACAACTTTTGGAATGTTAATGTCCCCAAGGCCCAGAGCCCATCCCAAAGAAATGTTAATGAAACAGCTCCCAGCAAACTTTAAGATGCTGACCCAAAAGTCCTTCCTGCCCAGATTACTCCTTTGGCCCACCTGTGCCCCACCCTTCCAGCCTTCCCATCTACATTCCATCACTGAAAGATAACAGAACAAAGGATGGGAATGGGGGGGGGAACTAGATGAAGACCTTAGCTATAAAAAGGGGAAGACATCACCCTTCTATGGCTTCCACCTCCTGGGTCTCCTTCTTCCTCCAGGGAGAAGTCTTTTCTAACGTCCTTTAATAAAGCCTCTACTTTCCACTCTAAACTTGCCTGGGGGAGGGGGGCTGGGGATGTGGCTCAAGTGGTAGCGCGCTCGCCTGGCATGCGTGCGGCCTGGGTTCGATCCTCAGCACCACATACAAAAAAAGATGTTGTGTCCGCCGAAAACTGAAAAATAATTTAAAAAAAAAATAAACTTGCCTCGGTGTGCTTCTCTGGTGTTATACTTCAACACTGGGGAAGCAAGGACTCGTCAAGGGTAACACAGGGACACAGCCACATCAATGTTTATATACAGCAGCACAATTCACAATAGCTAAACTGTGGAACCAACCTAGATGCCCTTCAGTGGATGAATGGATAAAGAAAATGTGGTACATATACATAGTGGAATATTATTCAGTATTAAAAGAGAATAAAATGTGCAGGTAAATGGATGGAGGCAGAGAATATAATGCTAAGTGAAATAAACCAATCCCCCCCCCAAAAAAAACAAATGCCGAAGGAAGTCTCTGATTTAAGGATTCATAACACGCTGGGGGGGGGCAGGGGGGAGGATTAAAAGAACTCTATAGATAGGACAAAGGGGAGGGAGGAGAAGGGAGGGGACAAAAAGGGGTAGGAAAGAGGGTGGAATATGATGGTCATCATTATCCTAAGTACATATATGTAGACATGAAGGATGTGATTCTACTTTGTGTACAACCAAAGATATAAAAAATTGTGCTCTTTATGTGTAATATGAATTGTAATGCATTCTGTTGTCATATATAATTAAAATAAAATTTTAAAAAAATAAAGTGAAAAAAACAAAAACAAAACAAATCAACTTTAGTTGTCCTTGACTCCAGTTGACCATCTCCAAAATATACTTGGAATGTAACTATTTCTTACCACTTCCACAGTACCACCCTAATCCAAGCTACATATTTCAGCTAAAATAGCTTCCTAACTGGTCTCCCTGCTGGGTCTATTAACATAGCAACTTTCTTTACAAAGAAAAGATTATATCATCCCTTTCTCAAATTTGTACAATAACTCCCCATTTTTCCCAAAGTAAAAGCCAAAGTCTTCATAAGGGCCATCGGCTCTATACACGGAGCTTCTAATTTACCTCTCTGAATTCATTTCCCATTTTCTTTCTTTTTTTTTTTAAGAGAAAGAGAGAATTTTAATATTCATTTTTAAGTTTTCGGCGGACACAACATCTTTGTTTGTATGTGGTGCTGAGGATCGAACCCAGGCCGCACACATGCCAGGCGAGCGCACTACCGCTTGAGCCACATCCCCAGCTCCCATTTGCTTTCTTGTTATTCCTTTCTTTTCTATTCTCAAATACAAAAGGCACTCCAGATTTCTGGTCTTCGATCAGCTGCTTTGAATTTTCTTCCCCAAATATCTACATGGTTTACTCTCAATTCTCTTTACCTCTCTGATCAAATATCACCTACTCAGTAAAGTCTTCTGTAATTTCCACCTACAAATTATATCCTCAGATACTTGCAAAGCTCTCTTATCTTGTTTTTTTTTTTTTTCAGTATTACCTATCATTTTCTAATATACTATGTGTTTTACATTTACTGTTTATTATCCTTTTCCTCCAGCAAGAAAGTTCCACGAGAGCAAAAATTATTTTCCATGTTATAAATTCAAATCCCTAAAAGAGAACTTAGCATATAGTAAATACTCAGCATATAGTAAGCACTCAATAAGTATTCAACAAAATGAATAGCTAAACTTCTGGCACAGTAAGAATCTTACTCTAACGTACAGTCTTAAATAAACAAGCCAATAACCTAAATGTCAAAAACGTAAGTTCCTTCTTCATATTTTACCTGATTCTATTTACCAAAAAGAACCAATATTAACAGTTTGGTAAGTATTAAGGCTAAATATTAGCCAGGCATGGTAGCACATGCCTGTAATTCCCGTGGCTCAGGAGGTTGAGGCAAGTTCAAAGCCAGCCCCAGCAACAGCAGGGGGCTAAGCAATTCAGTGAGACCCTGTCTCTAAATAAAATACAAAATAGGGCTAGGGATGTGGCTCAGTGGTCTAGTGTCCGAGTTCAATCCCTGGTACCTCTCCACAAACAAACAAACAAACAAAAAATGAAACATTGTCTGCTCTCTTTGGGGCTTAAAATCTAACAGTATAAAAAAAATTTAAACAAGTGGACAACTATAAATGCTTACAGTAATAAATACTATTAAAAAAAAAAGAACTAAAAGAAAATGACAAGAGACCTCTTTCCAATTGTCAGGGAAACTTTTTCTAAGGTAACATTTAAGTTAAGACCTAAAGAATGAAAAATCTGGGCTGGGATTGTGGCTCACTGGTAGAGCATTCGTCTAACAACTGTGAGGCCCTGCTGGCTTCAATCCTCAGCATAAAATAAATAAATAAAATAAAGGTATTGTGTCAAATTATTTCTTAAAAAAAAAAAAAAGAAAGAAAGAAAAAATCTAAGTCAAGCACCAGAGTTCCCCAACCAGAAGAAATACATATGCATGGAAAGGCTAAGGAACACTGTGACTGCCAGTTCAATGGGGAGCACAAGATGAGTTAAAGAGTCAAAGATGACTCCCAAGGGCTGGGGTTGTGGCTCAGTAGTAAAGTGCTTGCCTAGCATATGTGAGGTACTGGATTTGATTCTCAGCACTGCATATAAATAAATAAAACATCCATCAACAACTAAAAAAATTAAAAAAAAAAAAAAAGATGACGACTCCCACACTTATGATTTATCCAACTGAATGTACACTGGCCACTGAGAAATTTCACGCTGGGAGAGAAAAACATATACTTTTAGGCTTGAGAATCGACTGTGAGGGATCTAAATGAGGATGTCACTAGAAGTGGCTAGAAGTATGGATGTGTTTGTGAGGTTCCCTCACCTATAATGTACCATGTGGTCAGGATCCCTAACTCCACAATCCCATTGCTAGCCTTCTGGGGGCAACAGCTGCCACAACAGCAGAGACAGAAAGTTGAATAAAACTTTCAACTCAGACCTTTTTTAATACTTACTACCCAGTGCAATAACCAATTGTCAACTTTATTATCTTTAGTTTCTTATTCTATTTATCACTCTATGAAGTTAGATGGGCCTATGATTTTAGGAGAAAACAATGTATCCTTGATAGTATTAGCAGTATCCAAAAGCATTTAAATTCTGAAGCAAGTTGCACACCTTTGTATAGCCTGCCCTTCCAATCTAAAAGATCAAATTGCTTAAAACTTAGTAATAGGGTCTATATTAACAAACAACAAAAATCAAACAAAACCCCCCCAAACAAAATGAAAAACAATAAGTGGTGTCTGATATTAACAAATTTAATCCTGCCTCAGGACACCAGTTAGTGAATAGAAATATACCTTCACTCCACACTCCTTGCTGGATTACTGCAACAAAACCAAATTATCTTGCTTTACCTCTTTCAATTTAAACAGTTACAACTGAAAATCCTTATTAATTTGCTGGCTAAAGTAGCAATAATCTTTCTAGTTTCCTAACATCGACTGTACAACATTCTTTAATTCATCCATGAAAATGTCATTAGAGGGTAGGGGGTTGTAGCTCAGTGGCAGAGTGCTTGCCTAGTCTATGTGAGGCACTGGGTTCAACGCTTAGCACCACATAAAAATAAGCAAAGAAAATAAAGGCATTCTGTCTATCTGTAATGAAATTTTTTTTAAAAATTTCATTAGAGGGGCTGGGGATGTGGCTCAAGCGGTAGTGTGCTCGCCTGGCCTGCGTGCGGCCCAGGTTCAATCCTCAGCACCACATACAAACAAAGATGTTGTGTCCGCCAAAAACTAAAAAATAAATACTAAAAATTCTCTCTCTCTCTTTAAAAAAAAAAAAAATTCATTAGATAAAGCCAGGTGGTACATGCCTATAATCTTAAATATTGGGAGGCTAAGCAGGAACATCATTTGAGACCAAGAGTTGGAGGCCTGCCTGGGCAATATAGCAAAACCCAGTCTAAAAATACCAAAAAAAAAAAAAAAAAAAAAAAAAAGCAAATTTCATTAAATAAAAACAACTCACCTAAAATGTCTCCCACTTGAATAGTTCTATGAACCAAACTATACTCTTGAGATCACTCCTTCTAACCATAAGGATATTTTATTACATTGCTATCTTATTGTTGTGGGTCTCAAATCTAAGAAAATCATGGCAGTTCTGGATATATTGTTCAAAGTTATGAACAAAACTCTACGCAATCTGAAAGTGTTGCAGTTTTATGAGTACACGGTGTCTACATATTCCTAGAGTAACACTAATCCTACTTAGTATTGGGGATTAACCAGTAAAACTCTAGAAAAGCTAACTATATTTTGGAACAGATCAAGAGACAGATCTTGTCAACAATCTTTCAACATTCAACAGAGTTGTTAATATTCTCAATCCATGTAATACCTGCTCATCAGTATCAAAACCCATAACTTTATTCCAAAGACTTACAATAGTCTTTGGGTTTCTAAATATTTGTTAATCAAATCTAGCATTTTGGGCTAAGGATGTCACTCAGTGTTAGAACACTTGATCAGTGTAGGAGGCCCTGGGTTTCATGGCTAACACTAAAAAAAATAAATAATTATTAATATTTCTTTTTTCAAATTAACTACCTCAAGAATGTCTTTTAGGAATGTTTAGATATCACCAATTATTTTCTGTTAAAAAATATGACTACCATAGTCCTAGATTTCATTTCTACACCAGTTTAAATTATTAAATAACCTATACCTGTTCAGTTTTTTGTCTTAAACAAAAGGTGCTGGGCACTGTGGCACAGGCCTGTAATCCCAAATACCTTTGAGGCTGAGACAGGAGGACTGAAGTCAGCCTAGGCAACTTAGCAAAATCCTGTCTCAAAATAAAAAGGGCTAGGGCTGGGGCTGGGATTGTGGCTCAGCCATAAAGAGCTCACCTAGCATATGTAAAGCCTTGGGTTCAATCCTCAGCACCACATAAAAAAAAATAAAATATGTGTCCAATTACAACTAAAAAATAAATTTTAAAAAAATGGTGAGGATGTAGCTGGTGATAGAATGCCTCTGGGTTCAATCCCATTTGGGGGGTGGGGCACACTTTTTTTTGAAGTTAACAAATAAGATGTAAATTTGGGGCTCAGTGTAGAGTGCTTGCCTAGCAAACGTGAGGCATTGGGTTTGATCCTCAGCACCACATAAAAATATAAATAAATAAAATAAAGGTATTGTGTTCATCCACAGCTAAAAATAAAAAAAATCAAAAAGATGTAAAATTTTCACATGTGTGACACTGATATAAGCCACTTTATGACTGTGGACCCAAGTTCCTCATCCATAAAACAGTGATGATAAAACCTGTTTTACCTACCACAAGGATCAATTGAGATTTTATGTGAGAAACAATTTAAAGTGCCATAAACCTATTACTGAACTCATAATAAGCATAATGTCAACAATTTCACTTCATTTTTACCCATGTTTTTCCCAACTGCATTATAGCAGTAATTTATGAAAAATATAACATAACCCCAGAACAGACAGCCAATAAAAACTATGCAGCTCTTCTAATTAACAGCAATAAAAATTTAGCACAACGAAACAATTAATATTCCAAATTTAATGCTAGAATTCATTTTCAGCAACATGCTCTATATTTCAAGGAATAAAGGTCTAAGAACTACTAAGAGATATTAGGAAAGTTACCACTAAACCGTTACTAAACAAGTAGCTGAAGAAATATACCTCAAATTAACAGTGGTTACAAAGGAATGACAATGCGCAAAACCACAGCGGCAGGCGGTTTACTGTAAATCTACAAAATTTCAGTGATAAAACAGATGCATATGGAGCAAAATAACACAGTGCGCAATATATGGTAAATTAATTAGTACATGTTCTAGAAAACACTGTTAATTTTAGGCTAGGAAAACAGTGGGAAGAACCACAGATTTCATTAGTACTTCTTTTAAACCAAATGTGAAATACAAAAAATTCTAAAAATCAACTTGCAATAAAGTAGTTATTCCATCTTAGATCACCCCCTCAGCACTATCATTAAAAATTTTTTAAACCTCTACCAAGCTCAAAAGTTTTCGTTTCAGGTGTTAACACAGTAACCCCAGCAACCGTGAACATCAGGTGGTTTCTCTTTGTTGCTTACCGATGACACAGCTTTCTTCCTCAGTCCATTACTAATTAGGATCCCAATCACTTGCCTACGGCCTGTTCTCACCCCCACCTGCACAGGGGAACTGAAGGGCGTCCAAGCATTCCGATGAGGGACTGAGGGACTAAGGGACTCGGAGGGGCGCGGGATGGGGGCTTTGGGGGTCCGCCCGCGTCGGCTCCTCTAGAGGAGCGGGTGAGAGCCTCGGCGGGGACGAGCGCAGCTAGGGGCTGAGGGCCTCGCTCTCGCGTCGACTGGCCGAGTGCAGGGAGGTTTCGGCGGGGCTCAGAGTGCTTTAGGGGCCAGGCCCAGACGGTGCCTCCCGCCTCGGTGCCGGGAGAGGTGAGCGGAGGGGCGGGCCTGCTGCATCCCAAACGGACCGCGGAGGCGCTGAGAGGCCGCCCGGGCCTCTCGGGGCACTGAGAAAAGACTGGGGACGCCTGGGGTCCAAGAGCTGGGTGCCTGGAGGAACCTGGAGGCAGGGCTGCATCTGTGCCTGGGCGCGGGATGTCAGGCTGCGTAAGCCAGTGTATCCAGGAGTAAAGACCTGCGCCTGAGGCAAAGCAGAGGGCGAAAGTAGGCCCAAGGGGGGTGTCCCAGCCGCATCTCGAACCCTCCCCCCACCTCACCTGCCACAAACACCACGAAGACCGCGCCGCTCCTCTTAGCCGACGCGATGGCGGCGGGAATGGCGCCCTGGAACCACAGCATCGCTCCCCTCGGGCCCTGGAACTCGCTCCGTTTGTAGTCACAGCAGTACTGGAGCTGGCCCCGCCCTCCCCCTTCGTCGGGCCCCGCGGCCCCCGCCTCCCGCTCCTCACAAACGCGCACTCCCGTCAGCGGCCCCTGGGACGCGCGCAGGCACGCGCGTGGCAAGGAGCGCTCGCGTCACGCCGCCGTCGGCGCAGCGCCCAAGCGCCGTGTCTCGTTGGCAAGTCAGTGCGTGCGCGCGCCCGATACACCTCAGATTTTGCAATCCGGGAAGTGGAAAGAGGCAGTGAGAAGGATGACTAACCGCTACGGCAAGTCGGCGTCGCTGGCAGTTGAGGCATGGCGGGAATTGTAGTCTTAGGCGTGTTTGTGGTTTCCGAGGCGCCACGAAAGGGGAAGTAGTCAGCGCCGCTACACATCTGTGAAGAGGAAGAAGGAAGCAAAGAAGTGTCACTCTGACCAGACTATGCTATCGTCGGCTTCATTGAGCCCTTAAATGTGAAGATAGTCTTCCCCACATGAGATAAAATGAAATTTATAGGGATCCATTCCAAGGCTTTGGTTTCTTTTGAATTTAACCCGACCTTGTGAAAAAAAGATAAAAACTCCGACAATCACTTTTTGTAATATATAGTCCAGGCGCCTGACGACAGATGTTAGAATGTCGGCCTTCAGTAATTTCATGGACATTAGCTGGATATTATTAAAAAATGTCAAAATAGTAGTTATGCCATGCCACATCTGCTTTTTTGAAGTTGCATATGTGATTACAATAAACATTCTACGTCAATTAAATTTCTCTCCAGCAGTACAACCATTTGGCAATCTTTGAAGGATTAAGGAGGTGATATAAAAATACACTTTTCCTAAAATATTTTACCTAAAAATAGCTAAGAAACTGCACTCCAGTTTTTGTACATTTTTTCATCCAAGTCTCTCAGTTATTATATACTGAAACAACACTGATTACAGTTAGTTGTTGCTTATATAGGGCACCATTTCTCAGAAAGAATTAGAGTTGATTTTTGTGTATGTTACTGGGGAATGAACCCAGGGTTGCTTTACTACTGAACTACATCACAGCCCCTTCTTATTTGACAGGGTCTCGCTAAATTGCTGAGGCTGACCTCAAACTTGAAATCATCTTGCCTCAGACTCCTAGCCACTGCCATTAGAAGCATTGACCACCGCTACTGCTCCAGTTGTTCACTAACATCAACTTGAACTGCACTTCTTAAATTTCAATCAACCAACAAAAAGCTAGAAGGATTTGGTGTTTCTGTGTTTGTTTGATTGCAGTACTGTGCTAGGGACAAACTACCAATGAGCTACATCCCTAGCCCTATTTGTTTGTTTATTTAATTTTGAGACAATCTATCTCTATGTTGCCCTTGAATTTGCAAATCTTCTGCCTCAGCCTCCTGAGTTGCTGGGATTACACCTTCCTATAGATTTTGAATGTTTTTACCATAAAGAAATTATGAGATGTGTTTAACTTAATTTAAACATGATGTATGTATACATGCATCAGAATATCACATGGTATGTCATTACTATATAGAATTTTTATGTATCAGTTAAAATTAACTTAAATAAAATTTCAGTTAATGTAGAGATTCTTCTAGTAGAACTATGTCTTTAATTATTCCTAGTGTTAGAATTAAATATTATATGAATCATTTATAGCTTTTCATTCATTCATCAGATGTTTAGCTACTGTGAACTAGGCATTGTATTTGGCATTGATGAAGTGAGATAGACAAGGACCCTGTGACTGTACAGTTTAGTAAGTAGTAAGTAGGGAGGATGTTTGAACAAGTGGTTGTTAGTAACGATGAATGCCACAAGAAGGAAAATTCAGAATGCTGTAAGAATGTGTGATGATGAAACCAAACATGAAGTAAAGATCAGAAACCCTTTATGAGAAAATGACCTCTCAAAGGAACTCTAGCTAGAGAAGAATCATTCCTGACATAGGAATCACCTTTGTGAAAGCTGCCAAGCAAGCAAACAGTGCACTTGGGGTTGGGGGTAAGCTCAGTGGTAGAATGCTTGCTTAGCATGTGTGAGCCACTGGGTTCTATCCTCAGTACTGCAAACCAACAAACAAGGCAAGCAAACACCCACAGTGCACTTGAAGAATGAACAATGCCCTTTGCGGCTGGAATATAGAAAGGGAAATAAGAAAAAAGAAAGGAAGGAAAGGAATTTCTCATTAAATCTTTAATTTTCAGCTGCAGAAGCATGACAAGTATTTTTTATTGCCAGTTTTATGACTTTAACTTTTTCAGTTTGGTCAATCCAAGTCTTCTTACAGGATTTTTTTCTTATTTATTTATTCATTTTGTTTTCATAAGTGGATTGACATTGACATTTTACTAAAGTAAATATACAGCACATTTAGAAGATTTCTGGAGCATGTCTTAATTTTAAATTTTGTTTCAAACATTATAATTGTGGGGTACAGACTTAAATCTAAATATTCACACACATTATATAATCAAATCAGTAAGTTGTATATGCTTCACCTCAAACATTTTTGTTAATATGGGAAGCAACTTAAGAATACTTTCTTCTAGTTATCCTGGAATATATAGAATATTTTAATAGCTAGTCTCCCTAGTATGTGATACAGCCATAAAATTTATATTCCCTATTTGTGTCTATTATCTCCTCAGAATACTCCCCACACTCGGGGAGCCATAATTGTACTCTGTACTTAAATGAGATCAACATTTTTAAAAAAAATTTTACACATCAGAATCAGCAGTGTTTGTTACTTCTTGTGTAACTTATTTCACTTTATTCAGTTTTCTGTAGGTTAAAAAGACATAATTTTATTTTTATAGTAAAATTGAGCATCTTTTCAAAACAAAGAAGGGAAGGAAAGAAGGAAGGAGCAATGGAAAGAAAAAAGAAAGTACGGTACAAATGAGATAGTAAGACAGGCAAGGAGCAGATCAGACAAGGACTGTTCAGGATTGCAGACATTTTTCTAAGAATTGTAGAAAGCCTTTAACGAATTATAAATACAGTTGTTACAGTTAATACTTGGGTTTTAGGGCTGGGATTGCGGCTCAGTGGTAGAGTGCTTGCCTAGCATGCACGAGGCACTGAGTTCGATCCTCAGCACCACATAAATGTAAAATTGTGTCCACCTAGAACTAAAAAAATAAATATTAAAAAAACAAACTTGTGTTTCAAAGTTGCACTACGGCAAATACTTTTTATGAAATACCTTGTATAAGCAGTGAAATATAAAGAGACCAATTAAGAAGCTATTATCACCTGGCTCGGTGGTGCAAGCACGTAATCCCAGTGACTAAGGAGGCTAAGGCAAGGTTTGCAAGTTGAAGACAGCCTCAGCAAGATTTTAAAGAACTAAAATGTGGCTGGGGATGTGGCTCAAGCAGTAGCACGCTTGCCTGGCATGCGTGTGGCCCGGGTTCCATCCTCAGCACCACATATAAACAAAGATGTTGTGTCCACCGAAAACTAAAAAATAAATATTAAAATTCTAAAAATAAAAAAAAAAAAGAATTGAAATGGCTGGGGATATAGGTCAGTGGTAGAGTGACCCTGGTTTAATACTCAGTAACCCTCCTACCCCTGCAAAAGAGGCTCCTCTCTGCATGAGGAAGATGGAGAAGTGAATAGATTTGACATTTTGGAGGAAGGCCCGATAGGTTTTCTTTCATTTTTAGTTTTAGTTGTAGATGAACACAATACCTTTATTTTATTTATTGATTTTTGTGTGGTGCTGAGAATCGAACCTAGTGCTTCATATGTGCTACTCAAGTGCTCTACCACGGAAATACACTTAGTCCGGCTTCCATAGATTTTGATTATTGATTAGACACATAAATGTCAAGAGGAGTCTTAGGGTTTCTGCTTTTTTTTGGGGGGGGGCGGTATTAGATATTGAACCCAGGGGTGTTTTACCTCTGAGTTACATTCCCAGACCTTTTTATTTTTTGAGACAGGGTCTCGCTAAATTGCTTAGGGACTTACTAAATTGTTGGGGCTGACCTCATACCTCAACCTCATGAGTTGGCAGAGATTACAGGTGTGTACCACCACACCCAGCCTGGGGTTTTTGTCTTGAGAAACTGTAATAGTATATAGGGAACACTAACGGGAAGAGTATGATGGTGGAAAGGAGTATGTGATAAGATGTGAGTTCAATATTAGACAAGTGTTTGAAGTGCTAGAGAGTCAGTAATATGGAGATGTTACCTGCAGATACTATTAGACTTGGAGCTCAGGAAACAGCTCATGACTAAAGATAGGAATTTGAGATTTCTGTATATACCAGGATGAGGCACTGGAGGGTGCTGACGCCTAAGGAGGTGGGGAAAAGTGAGACAAGACAAGGATACGACTGAGGTCTTAAAATGTCCATAAACTTAGCAAGAGCGATTTTGGTGGGTTTCTCTGTGTGGAAGCTGGATGGCAGGGGTTTGAAGAGCAAGAAGAGATAAAGAAGGGAAGTCAATAAATATGAAGAGAAGGAGGAAGAAAAAGACATTATTAGCTGGACAGAGATTTGGATTGGGAAAGACGATGTTTTAAAGATGGGAGCGACGTACAAGGTTAAATGTAAATGGAAGGAGCTATTCTTGGAGAGATTAAATACACAGCAAAGAGGTAGGCCCTGCCAAAATGGGAGGGAAAATGGAATATATGGCAAAATAGCCTACCCAAAAATAGCCTGCCCAGCTATTGTTCTTCTACTGGGCCCTCCAATATTCCTGCTAGCCAAGTATACTTTCTCTGAAGCAAAACTGCCAGATATTTGCTTTTTCAACCTCCTCTTGAAATCACTAGGGCCTTGTGGAAAGGAGGGGGAACAGGAAAAGTTTTCCTAATAAGAACAACAATAATGAAAGACACCTGGAATAAAGTAAAAGGCTTTTTTTGCTGGATGTCCTAGCCCTTTTTATTATTTTGAGACACGATCTCACTAAATTGCCCAGGCTGGCCTCAAACTTGCAGTCTTTTTTTTTTTTTTAAAGAGAGAGGGAGATAATTTTTTTCTTTTAATATTTATTTTTTAGTTTTCGGCAGATACAACATCTTTGTTTGTATGTGGTGCTGAGGATCAAACCCGGGCCGCACGCATGCCAGGTAAGCGCGCTACCGCTTGAGCCACATCCCCAGCCCCCAAACTTGCAGTCTTCTTGCCTCAGCCTCCTGAGTTGCTGGAATTATAGGCCTGCACTGCCATGGTGCCCAGCTAGATGTGTTTGTATGCAAATGATGCCTGGTACTGCTGCAGCCATCTTGTGGCCATGAGGAGAGACCATGCCTATAAGAGTAGCAGAATAGAATATGGAAAACATGTGTGTTTATGGTGACATCACAGAGCTCTTAAACCACCTCTGGGACTGCTCAGCCTTCATAGTTCTTGTATTGAGGGATAATAACCATCCTCATTGGTTAAGTGACTGGAAGTTGGTTATAGCTGCCATTCTAAAGAATCAGAGTTTGGGCCTGGGGATATAGCTCAGTTGGTAGAGTGCTTGCCTCACACGTATAAGGCCCTGGGTTCAATCCCCAGCACCACACACACACAAAGAATCAGTAGTCCAGTGAGGGTGTGAGGAAAAGGGCACACTCATACATTGCTGCTGGAAATGAAAAATGGTACAGGCAGTATGGAGATTCCTTGGAAAACTGGGAATAGAACCACCTTTTGACCCAGCTATCCCACTCCTCAGCCTAAACCCAAAGGACTTACAAGCAGCATACAACAGGGACACAGCCACAACAGTGTTTATTACAGCACAATTCACAACAGCTAAACTGTGGAACCAACCTAAATGCCCTTCAGTAGATGAATGGATAAACAAAATGTGATCTATATATACAATGGAATATTATTCAGCATTAAAAGAGAATAAAATCATGGCATGTGCAGGTAAATGAATGGAGGCGGAGAATATAATGCTAAGCGAAGTTAGCCAATCCCCCAAAAAACAAATGCCGAATGTCTTCTCTAAGGATGCTGATTCATAATGGGGATGGGTTCGGGAGCATGGGAGGAATAGACAAACTTTAGATAGGGCAAAGGGAGGGAGGGGAAGTAGGGGTAGAAGGGTAGGAAAGACAGTGGAATAATGTGGACATCATTACCCTAAGTACATGTATGAAAATAGCAATGGTGTGACTCTACTTTGTTGTCAACCAGAGACATGAAAATTGTGCTCTATCTGTGAAATATGAATTGAATTGCATTCTGCTGTCATGTATCACTAATTAGAAAAAAATACAATTTTAAAAAGTTAAAGAAAGAATCAGAGGCCAGGCAGATAGGAAAAACACTCAATTTTTAATAAATAAAGGAAAGAAAAAATAACAATGGACTTAAGTTTATAAGTTTCAGGACAATAATTTGAGGAAATTTTCACTTGAAGACTTTAGCTGTTTTTCCCCCTATATGAAGGAGAGGTCATTTGCTGATAGAAGAGAGGTGAGGAAATTAGCGCCAAGGGTACAGGGAACAGGGTTTGAAGTAATGTTGAGTGCAGGGACAGGAAAGCATAGAATGCCAGAGAGTGCTGAGGGCCAGGTGAAATTGGTGAACCTAAAGTTGCCAGTTGTGTGATTTTCTCGAGTGGTAATTCAATCCTTGGGTGCAGGCATTTATAAAGTAGATGCTTGGATTATTGCAGGTTTGTGGGTACTAGACAGTGAGGAAAAAAAAAAGAAAAAGGGAGTTTAGGATATAAGCAACCAAATGGGGGTACCTGGATTTTAAATTGGTTGGGGAGGGAAATGAATGCAGAAAGGAGCTAATTGATTTAAGGAGGTGAAAAAAAAAAGTGGAGGAGAATTAATGTCCTAAAGGGCAAAGGGTGGGCAGAAGACTGGTCAGCCATGTGGGTTTTTTTTTTTTTTTTGGTGGGGGGATATACTAGGGATTTTGTGGTTTTTGGGTTTTTGTGCTGGGGATGGAGCCCAGGGCCTTGTGCATGCAAGGCAAGCACTCTACCAACTGAGCTATATTCCCAGCCCTATACTAGGGATTTAACCAGGGGCATTTATCACTAAGCCACATCCCTAGCCCTTTTAAATATTTTCATTTTGAGACAGGTCTCACTAAATTGCTGAGGCTGGCCTCAAACTTGTAATTCTTTTGTTTCTGCCTCCCAAGTCCCTGGGATAACAGGTATGCACACCAATATGGGATTTTAAAATGTTAAAATTCTTCGGGGAGGACATGGACCCAGTCAGGAATTATGGAAAGGATTCTTGAGTTTGAATCATATAGATGCTAGTGAATACGATACATAAAAATGCAATTGCTATAGCATTAGCAAGGCTTGAGGCAGTAACAAAAGTAGTTAAACCTTTGAACTCTGGAAACAGCCTGCCCAGTTCATGAATGCCATTACCTTTTATTAGATGAGTAACCTTGGACAAATTTTCTCACCTCTCTTACACTTCATTTGTACTACCAATAAATTGGGGTAACAATAGAATTTGTACTTTCAACCACTCTCTGGCACTTACAATCACATAGCAACCCTTGTAAATGCCTTAGAAAATATTTGGTACATGGTAATTAACTGCTTTATAAATGTGAGCTATTAGTTTTGACTGCCTGCCAAAATCATGCTTAAGAAAACTACATATATGCCTTACAGGATTCAAAGTATTTGTCTCTGGCATTTTTTTCTTCATTTAATCATCAAACAAATATTTATTGAGAAAGGCACTATTGGTGTGGGGGATTTATTAGTAAACAGAAGCAATAGACACTCTCCTTGTTTCTGAAGATTATATTCTGATGGGTAGAAAAACATTAAGCAACTTAATTGGCCAGTTACTCATATAATTACCATTGTGATAAATGCTTTAAAGAGGAAGCACAGGAAATGATTAGTTTAGTATTATTGGCAGAAATGATTAATTTGGAGGACTGAAAAGGGAGCTCTGGAGGAAGAGTAGGCTACCTAAAGGAACAATATTTGAATTGAGATCTCAAGTATGAGTACAAATTAAACAGAAGTTGGAGGGCAGGGTGGGAATAAGTTTTCCAGGCAGAGGGTAAATTTCATGTGGAAATATCCTCATATTTCAGTGGCTTAACACCAAGGTTTATTTCTCATTCACTGGACAGACTAATAAATGGCACCTAGAGCCTGGCATTGGTGCAAGGGACTGTTCCACATAGTCATTGAAAAACTCAGGATCTTTGTACCCAGGGGCTCTATCTTTCCTTGACATCTTTAGATCTGCCTGTAGCCCATAAATAATTTTCAGTATCCACAGATAACCTGGAGATTTAGTTAATAATGCAACTTCTAATTCAGTAGGCGTGGAGTGGGACTTAAGATTCTGCATTTCTGTCAAGTTCTCTGGTGATACTGATACTTGCTAGTTTATAAACCTACCCTGGTTAGCAAGAGCCTCTCTGGAGTTTTAGGGAGAGGGGATGGAAGTATATGTATCATTTCTGCTTTTATTTCATTGGTCAAATATAGACATATGGCTCACCAAAGTACAGGTGGCTGGAAAACCTAGTCTGGTAATATACCAGGGTAGAGAGAACCCCAATTCTGTTACAGACTGGGAAAATTCCAGTTTCAAGTGGATAACCACTATGTAGAACCCTTGAAATGAGAATGTGGTATGTGTGAGGAATGTAGGAAAGTTCAGTTGGACTAAATCCTAGAAGAGAGAGAGCATTTGCTGGATAAACATATAGAAGTAGCAAGGGCCAAAGCTGGCAAGACTTAAGAGGATTTAGGGTGATGGAAAGTGACATGATCAAGGGGCTGGGGATATGGCTCAAGTGGTAGCGTGCTTGCCTGGCATGCATGAGGCACTGAGTTCAATCCTCAACACCACATAAAAATAAAATAAAGATTTTTTTAAAAAAGTGACATGATCAAGGTTTGCATTTTTGAAAGTTCACAGTAATTGCAGTGTATGGACAGTGGATGATAAGGGAAAGAAGGGCAAATGGAGAGAGCACTCAGAACCATTGCCACTGTCCAGGTGACAAATTGAACAACTTCTTCTTTCTTCTTTCTTCTTCCTCCTCCTCCTCCTTTCTTCTTCTCCTTCTTCTTCTTCCTCTTCCTTCTTCTCCTTCTTCTTCTTCCTTCTCCTTCTCTCTTTCTCTCTCTCTCTCTCCCCCCCCCTTTCCTTTTCTGATATTGAGGATTGAACCCAGGGATTCTCTCCTACTGAGTGGCTGGGATTACAGGCATATGCCACTGTGCCCAGCAAACTTTACTCTTAAATTATACAACCCATTCTTAATTCTCACTATATTTGTAGTCTTTGATTGATCAACACTTATTCAGTATCTACTGTTCATAAGATTCTTCTGGATATCAAAGATACAGCACCTTATCCCAGTTTTCTAGGATAGCATTGCTGATAGAATTTTCTGCAATGAAGGAAGTGTTCTGTATCTGCTATGTTCCATATGATAGTTACCAGTCACATATGGCTAATGAGCAGTTGAAATGTGGCTAGTGCAACTGAGATACTGAATTTCTATTTTATTTAATATTAATTAATTTAGATACATGTAGCTAGTGGCTGCCATTTTGGATAATACAGCTTTAAAAGTTGGAATAAAATGTTTACAAGGATGACTAACAACACCAGACAGTACCGAAGTCCCCCCTTATCCATGGAGGGTATGTGCCAAGACCTCTAGTGGATGAAGCTGGGGGTAGTACCAAATCCTACATATACTGTTTTTTCCTATACATACATATGATAAAGTTTAATTTATTAGACACAATAAGGGACTAACAATAATAATAAAATAGAACAATTATGACAAAATACAGATAAGAGTTATTTGAAGATAGTATCTCTTCCACTCAAAATGTCTAATTGTATTTTTTGGCAGTGGGTGGGTACTGGGGATTGAACTCAGGGGCATTCGACTACTGAGCCACATCCCCAGCCCTATTTTGTATTTTATTTACAGACAGTGTCTCACTGTGTTGCTTAGTGCCTTGGTTTTGCTGAGGTTGGCTGTGAATTTGCAATCCTCCTGCCTCAGCCTCCAGAGCTGCTGGGATTATAGGCATGTGCCACCATGCCTGGTTGTATTCTCACTTAAAGGAAATACTTTATGGCTTTTCTTTGTCATATCCAAATTGACAATCTCACTACTCTTGAACTTTAGGGCCATTATTAAATAAAATAAGGCTTACTTGAACACAAGCTCTGAAATAAGTGACAGCCAATCTGATAACTGAGATGGTTACTAGTAACTAATGGTTAGGTGGTATATAAAGCATACATACTGTGGTCAAAAGGATGATCCAATCATAGCTAGAAGAACAGACTGGATTTTATCATACTACTCATTATGGTGCACAACTTAAACCATGAATTGTTTATTTCTGGAATTTTCATTTAATATTTTTGATCAATGGGAAATAGAACCACAGAAAGTGAAACCATGGATAAGGAGGGACTACTGTATGTGATGAAGTCCAAATAAGTCACATAGTGCAGTATAAACTGTTATATGCAATTAAGAAAGGGGTACTGAGTTTAGAGCATCATCTCTGGATCTGGAGTTCCAAACTGAATGAACTGATTTATTAGCTTTTAATTTTTTTTCTCCTAAGCTTCATGAAAATTTAGTTTGTAGTACAGTGGATTAGATGAGATTATATGTGTATGGACATCAGGTGGTTCCACCTGTCCAGTGTTCATTCCTTCACCCAGTGATCACAGCATTTTAGTTTCTTCTTTCCTCTCAGTTTCTGTAGCCTGGGTGATACCACTCATCCCTGTCCTCTAAAAAGTGAAGTACATGAGTCTGGCTGGTCAACTCATTCCTTTCTGAGTACCATGATGGATTCAGAGAGGTCTCTTGCCCTGAAATGGACCAATAATACCCAATTTCAGTAGTTTAAGCAATGGCTGATGACTGCCTGGACCAGGGTGTTGGTAATGTATATGAAGTAAATATAGATGAAGTAGTGTCAGTGGGATTTTTCTTATTAAGTATTTGTGTTTGTGGTAAATTGTTTTCAAAGATATCTCCTATTATTATTATTATTATTATTATTAATTTTGCCATTTCTCTTGAGAGATGATTTATTTCCTTAGTACTTAATTCTAGGCTAGTCTTCTGACATATTTTTGACTAGTAGAATGCAACAGAAATGATGGTCTGGAATTTTCCAGACCAAGTTTTAAGAGGCCTTTAACTTTTCTAGTTCTTAGGGAAGTTACGTAAAGATGTCTAGGACACAGTTGCTGGGGAAGATGAGACATCTCTTGAAGAGGTATCAGAGCTGAGAGCCAGACCATATACCACAGGCCTGTGAGTAAGGCCACTTTGGAACTTTCAGCCCAGCCCTGCCCTAGTTTAGGGCAGCTGATATTAGGTGGGAAAAGCCAAGCCATCCTCTAAGTCCTCCCCCAAATCCCTGACCCACAGGATTGTTGCTTGCTTGCTTGTTTCCTTCCTTCCTTTATTTATTTATTTTCGAGGTGCTGGGGATTGGTTAGGTCCTTGCTAGGAAAAAACTCTACCACTGAACTGCTTTCCAATCCAGGAATGTTGCTTTAAACACTAAATTCTGGGATGTTTATTAAGCAACAAGATACAGCTGAAACAGTGCTTTTTAAAAAAAACATGTTATTATTTAGGTAACAGTGTCTAATCAGATTATTTTATATATATATATATATATATATATATATATATATATATATATATATATATATTATCTAATTCAATGCTTTACCTGTATACAAGTCAAGCACTCTACCAACTGAGCTATATCTCCAGCCCCTATTTTTTCTTTACACACTCCCATGCTGCTATGCATGTTTATGAAATCAAACGAAAATGAATCCAAGTGTAGGCATTGAAGAGGGATATAAAAAACCACATACAATGCAGTGTAGGCATATGTGGGCATGGGGGTGGATTAAAGGGCAATTGTACTGTTTTTTAGGTCTATTGGCCAGAATGCATGCATGTGAGCCTCAGGTTCTATTTTAGCACTAACTCATAAAAGCTTCTAGGATCCCAAACATCAGGACCAGCTTTGAATCATGCTAGCATGTAAAGTACCTTTGTGCTAGTTCTGCACTGGCACTAGAAGACAGAATCCATGCCCTCTGCCTTTGAAGACTGTGGACACCATATCCTAACATCTATTGGAAGAATTGAAGGGGGTCTGGCCAACCTCATGAGGATCTAATGGCTGGCTTCTGCAAGTTGTGTGTATTTGTGTGTACCTTGCACATGCTAGATAATTGCTTTCCCACTGAGCCACATCCTATCCCTGCTGAAATCTTACATTTTTCAGTTGCTGACATGTGACGAATCCAACTGAGATGTTTCCCCGGCAGCTGTAGATGTAATGCCTTGATTCTTCCTAAGCCACTCAGGAATTGTGGTTTATATACTGTGTCTCCACATTATTCACATGCCCCAGGTCTCTCCCTGATGGGATCTGGAAAATGTTTTTTAGCTTGGGAGGAGGAATCTCCTCCCAAAATGCCAACTTTGATGCCAAAGTGTTTTTTATTATTTTGCAACTTAGGATTGATTGAATGCAGGGGTGCTGTACCACTGAACTATATTCTTAGACTTTTTAAAGTTTTTTTTTTTTTTTTTATCTTTTTGAGACAGGATTTTGCTAAATTGCTCAGGCCAGTTTCTAACTTGTGATCCTCCTGCCTCAGCCTCCCAAGTAGCTGGTATAAGAGTGTGCCACAGCACCTGGCTTAAGTGAATTTTTTATTATTTTTGGCACAATGGCAAACAAATTTTGTGTTCTAAATTCACTATCACATACGGATTTTTTCCATATCCTTCATGGACCAAGGACTTAAAAATCATCAGCTGTGTTTTTATCTAATATATAAAGTAGTAGAAATGGGCAAAAGTTATAAAGTGATCTGTCATTCCCAAAGGCTACTAGAGCTGCTAGTATAGACACAGGACAAAATAACACACTTTATAGGTAGAAGTAACATCTGCCCCTGTTAAATGCACTGGGAAAACCCACAAATAAGGCTTATTTCATCTGAAGCTGTCCTTAGGGAAGTTCAGTCTGTGCTAAGTCACATCTTTTTTTTTTGCGGACACATCTTTGTTTGTATGTGGTGCTGAGGATCGAACCCGGGCTGCACGCATGCCAGGCGAGCGCGCTACCACTTGAGCCACATCCCCAGCCCCTAAGTCACATCTTAAATGTCTTCCTATGTGTGCTTCCACTGCCCACCATTTTTGTATAGTTAAAATCATGGGCTGGGGTTGTGGCTCAGCAGTAGAGCGCTTGCCTCGAACGTGCGGGATAGTCAACAACACGTACAAATAAATAAGTGAAATAAAGGTACTGTGCCCAACTACAACTAAAAAATAAATATCTTTAAAAAAAATCATATTTGACAAAAAAGAACAGGGCAGGGGCTGGGTTGTGGCTCCCGTTGACCACTTGCCTTGCATGTGTGAGGCACTGGGTTCAATTCTAAGCACCACATATAAATAAATTAATAAAATAAAGGTTCATCAACATCTAAAAAAAATAAATAAATAAAAGGAAAAAAGAACAGGGCAACATTCAGACCCAGCTATGTGCACATATTTTTATAAGGTGGGACTGGCAGTTTCACTAATATTACCATGTGATTGTCAGAGAATAGTCTGACCTTTTTATTCTAGTTTCTTACCTATTTCCTTTGCACTGTACTAACTCCTTCAGGATAAACCAAAGGTCTAAAGCCAAAGCCCGGGTTGACTAGGATTCCTACTGTAGTAAAGAGAATATTCAGGGCTGGGGTTGTGGCTCAGTTGTAGAGTGCCTGCCTGGCATGTGTGAGGCACTGGGTTTGATCCTCAGCACCACATAAAAATAAATAAAATAAATGTATTGTGTCCATCTACCCCCCCCCCAAAAAAAAAAATTCAGAGAAATTATTTGCAACAAACCCTGAGGTTGTAGCTTACCTTCATCTCTAGGGAAGAGACTGATTTCCTCTTAGCTGCCAGCTTTTTCATGAAAGCCTGATTTCTTCCATGAAAATCTCTTAAGTATGTTACATTACAACTATGTTACATAGTTGTAATGTTATTTCTTTGAGACATATGATGAATTTGTCTCTCCCTTACTTCACATGGGCAAGGACTTAAGTGGCTTACCATTACTCTAAGCCTAAAATGTTGTAAACTTTTTAAAAATTTTGCACTCTACCATTGAGGTATATCCCCAGCCCAAAAAACTTCTCATAAGGACTATAAGGCTTCTGGATCTGTGCTATTTGTTCAATCTCATCTCCAAGGAATTTTAAGACATAAAAATCTAGTTGAATTTAAGAAATATTTATGAATTCTACTTTGATCCATGTTCTCCTCTATGTGTCATTCCATTTCCTTGTAAACCTTGATGCAAAACTATAAAAATCAGTAGTAGTCTTGTTGGCAACATCTCTGCTGATAACTAATAGCTTATTAATATTTTGAATTTCTAATTGAAGATCATTGAGCATTTACTTTCAAGAAAAAAAGGTTTCATTCTCCACTAATAGCATTATTTTTCTTTTTAAATTTATTTATTTATTTTAAATTTATTTTTTATTGTGGGTGAACACAATACCTTTATTATTTTATTTTTATGAGGTGCTGAGGATCGAACCCAGTGCCTCACACACACTAGGTGAGCACTCTACCCCTAAGCCACAACCCCAGCTCTATTTTTCTTTTTTTAGATGGAGTCTTGCTATGTGGCCCACAGTTGTAATCATCCCCCTCAACCTCCTAAGGACTATAGGAGTGTGCCACTGAACCTGGTTGATATATTTCTTCATACTGGCCCAAATTTGGGAGGTTTTAAAAATTTTTTGTTGAGATAGTGTCTCTCTCTGTTTCCCACACTGGACTGAACTTAGGTGATCCTCCTGCCTCAGCTTCCTGAGTAGCTGGGACTAAGAATGTAACACCACACCCAGTTTGTAATGATTTTTGAATTTAATTAAAAAAGATTTCACTAGGCCTTAGAAGTGTTTTCATAATTCCTCACTCATTCTCTTTCTCTTTGATAGGGCTTGTTATTCTGAAAAGATTCTAAGGAAGCTCCAACTTCTGATCTTGAGAGTACAATAGTCATAAGTGGGATGTGCCAGTCTGAGGGGGAGCCCTGGCATTCACTGGGGTCCTGGGGGGACTTTGTCAATGCTCTAAAGTGAGTGACACTTAGTATCTTCAGTTTCACAGTAAATTCTTGGTATGGTATAGGAGCAAATCCAGCTGCAGAAAACTTGAAGCTGGCAAACCCCACCTTGCGGATATTCCAGTTGTGTGACTGACTATGCTTGACTGACCAATAGAGAAAAACATCTGTGAAGCATTTGAGCTAAACTAGACAATTGTGTGTAAAATATACGCTAAAAACAAATTATCTGGGGCTGGGGTTGTGGCTCAGAGGTAGAGCGCTCGCCTAGCATGTGCAAGGCCCTGGGTTCGATCCTCAACACCATATAAAAATAAAATAAAGATATTGGGTCCAACTACCACTAAAAAAATTATTTATATAACCAAACATAATGTTCTATTTTCAGTTGCCTGATTATGTTTTTAATTAAAAAGAAAGACAAAGTGGGCCTATCTTTGTAAACATTTATTCTCTTGAACTGAAAAAGGCTTGCATCAGCACACATTGTACAGCCTTGCAAATTACACAGAAATTAAAAAGAAGGTTCCTTGTTCATAAGTGCAATGAATCTTTATGTCCAGTTATCTGCTGCAAACAATGAAAAATTTTGAACCACTCAAGTTTCCAGCACTCATCAAATGTATTTCCTTAGGTGACAAAAAAATCCACGAGGAGGGGAATGCAGATAAGTGGCATTTAGTTATTGGAGTGACACTTATAAAAGAAAGTGGAAATATTTTCCTGCCTAAGATGATTCCTATTCCCCTTTGAATCTAAGTGGTTTGCTTTAGAGGCATCAAGAACATAATTTACTTTACACTTAACATTCATACTATCTAAGTGAATAAGGAAGGGACCCTATAGGAGAATTCTGTATTTTATGGAAAATGTTTCTGTGTTTAGAGATTCAGGGGAAGAGAAATCTATTTGTGGGCTCTCTTTAGCACCCTCAGGCCCCCAAAGGGATAGTACATGGTTTTGGCTTGGTTCTTCCATTCCTGCATTCTTTTTCCCCCAAATTCTTAGTTGGGTCATACTGTGCTGGTTGTAAAAAGAAATACAGGTTGCAACTGGTTATAATCATTTTGAATAATAATTTGCTGTACAATAGAGCTTTGGATCTGATACAAGAATTCAGAAATATAAAACAAAATAACTATAAAAGTTAGGAGGCATTTGACAGCATTTCCTTAGAAAAGCTGCTAACTCTGTATCATTCCGGTGTGGATTCCTATAGTCAGTAGGGAAAATGTGTCTTTCTCCCCCTCCCATTTGCTGGAACACTGGCCTTTCTTCAAAAGCTATAACACCATGACCACACATCCTAGGAGACTCTAAAAAACGTTAACAGAAGCTCCAAATACCAAGCCAATCAGATATGTGAGAGGGAAGGGGAATCATGGAGGTGAAAGGTCCAAAGGTGGCTCTGTTACTGAGAACTTGCCCTTTCCAAAATGTGAAAGTCATAATGCTTCTTGCTTGTTCTCAGCTTAAACTTGTTAACTGAATTAATTTGTTTCTTCAATGCATTCTGTGCAGCTGAAATGGAGGGAAACGTGGCTAAGACGGTGTATGTAGAGGCCAAGTCACTGGGTTTAGAGCACTCAGGGTTGACAGTGCTGTCCCCGCTGCCACAACAAAGGGGGTGATGACGTGGCTGGGACTGAGGGTCCCGGAGCCATCGAATCTTGGCGCCAATTTTAAAGAGTTCTCCAAAAAGCTTCTCAGCTTCCATGCGAGTTATTCCATCGGGTAGCTCAGTAATTTCTAAGACCTTCCCAACAACTAGAATGGAAAAGGTAGAATTAATATATCCCTGTTACCAAAAAAGTTAGATAAAAAGTACTGCAGACCCAAAGACAACATACGTAATGAAGAAAATTTTCTGAAACTATTCAAAATCACAAAATTATAATTGACATGATATTCCTTCATTTATTTACTTATTTTTTGGTATAGGGGATTTAATACAGAGGCACTCTATCCCTGATCTACACTCCCAGCCCCTTTTCATTTTTCAGTTTGAGACAGGGTCTTGCTAAGTTGTCCAGGCTGGCCTTGAACTCACGATCCTCCTGCCTTAGCCTCCAAAGTCTCTGGGATTACAGGCATGCACCATAATTATGGCTATTATACCATTATGGCTATGGCCATCTTTTAAATCATTCCTATTCACCACTTAGGCCAGGGGTATGGAGCTAATAGTGCTAAGCTGCTGATCTCAAAGTCCTCACTGATAGTTTCACAAGTACATGCAACACTTTTCTAAATCAGGTAATATCAGGCAAATCTTTTATTGAATTTCATGTTTCCATTGTAAAATAAAGATAACCCTTGCCCTAACCAACCCAGGCTGTTGAGTAGAAGATTAAAGTATAAATGTGAAAGCACTACACCACAGAAAAGCCTAAATGGTTCATTCAGACAACCCCTTTCTCAAACAACACAGAGGCTGCTGAACTCTACCTGCTTCTCTTAGACTCCTCTTCTCTCTGTTGCCCCTTCATTGCTCCTAAACCCACCTGCACTTTACTATACATATTCTCCCATCTAAAATGAAGCAGAGTTAAAAGAACATATTCAAGAATCCTAACTTGGAGACTGCATAATTTCCTGGGACATCTTCTATGGGATTATAGGAAAAAGAAAGCCCATTTCTGTGGTGTGATATATTTTAAAACTGTCACCAATCTGTAGACACACATTCACTTGCCCCTCAGGGACATACCTGCTTCTCCTGCTCCAAGGTCTGTGGATGCAGCTTTCTTAGCTTGTCTCCTTCCTCGGTTTCCATGCCTGCTGCCAGACTGACCCTGGAAGCCCACAAATAGTTGAGAAATAAGTTTAATAATGCTGAAAAATGTGTTTGTAGTGCTTAAAAACTTAGCACCTAAGTTTTAGGGTTTAGTAAACTTGGTTAGGGTTTAGTATTCCTGCAGAAATAAATCAATCCAAGGCTCTCTGGATCCTGCTCCGCAGCAATGGTATATGATTGCTCACTTGCTGACTCTTTCATAAGCAAAGGTGCCCCAACCCTTAGCCACCTGGCCCCTTCTTTGGGTGGTACTAGTGAGCCACTGCTCAGCCAAGTACCACTGCCTTCTCTTGCTTTTGCTCTCAGAGCTAACAGGTATAAATCATTTGGCTGAGACATGCAGCTCTTCTTAGGCAGTACCAACAGGTGGGTTCAGTGCCCCATATCTGACAAAGGAATATGGGATTCTGTGACAAAAAAGGTTATAGAGCTGCCTTTCATACCTGTTGGTTTGGAATGTGCCCATGCAGAACAGTAGGAGGGTTATATTGCAGAGGTTGGCCGAGTAATGGATACCTGGCATCTCCTGAAAGTCAAAAACATTTTTACAGTTTTCTCTCAGTTATAATGCACTTCTCAGTTTCCTTTTCTCCCCCTCCCCACCAGAATTTTAGAAATTGTTCAAAAAACAAGATACAGAGGGGAAACATATTTGATAGAGTAAAGCAAGTATAGGTAATTCATGTATTTAAAATAGGGGTGGGGATGTGGCTCAGAGGTTGAGTGCCTCTAAGTTACAACCCCAGTACTCTCCCACTGCAAAAAGAAAAGAAAAAAGAAAAGAAAAATAACAGTGCTTATGAAGGATGAGTGGTAGGAACTGGGTGGCAGGAACAGATGGGAGAGAAACTTCTCTATATACTTTAAAACTATTTGTTGTTATTTGAACCATGTCAGTGTATTATCCAATCAAAAAAGTAAGTAAAATTTTAATAAAATTTAAATAAATTTTCAGGAGATAGCTTCATAACACAGAAAATCAAGGCATAGATTTCTTGCCACTCCATGGGCTCCTTTAGTTGAACAGGTCAAGATTGTTGGGTAGCTCCTGAAAAAGACACACCCATGACATACTCTAAACTCTTGCTGAAGGGCAGGTATAACAAGGGACTAGCACTGAGATCAGAGATGCAATGTTAAATTTTGGAGATGCATAAAAAAATAACTATGAAGAAGTCATAATTGAGTGTTACAATAATGAAATTGAACAATAAGGCTCAAAATTTAAAACAGAATAGAGAGAAAGATGCTTAAAAATTCTGGTACCTCCTAAATAAAGATACCCAAGATTTAGTCACATGTAGCAATATTCTTTTCAAATATGTTAAGTTGTGGTCAGCAATAAACAGAGACTCTTTCTTACAAGGTGGGTGAGGCAGTCCTCTGGGGTATTCATACTAGATCATGTATACCACCATATATGCAGAAATGCACTTAGGCCATTCATACCAGACTATATGACACATACCATTTCATCTTTTTTTAATGATAAGCTTTCTTTTTCTAGAATATTAAAGTAAAATTTTGTAGAAAATTCGGGAATAGAGAATTACAAAGGAGAAAATAAAAGTGTGTGGCTCATTTTACATGCAAGTACATTTTATAATTCTTTAAAAAAACTGAGCTAATTAACATGCAAAATGCACATTTTAATTATTAAACTAGGTAAATTCTAACAATTGTACAAGTCTGTGTAACTGCCTGGCATGGTGGCGCACACATGTAATCAGCAACTTGGGAGGCTGAACTAGGAGGATCACAATTTCAAGGTTGGTCTCAGCAACTAAGACCTTCAGAAACTCAGGGGGACCTTGTCTCAAAATAAAAAATAAAATAGGGTTATGGGATATGGCTCAGTGGTAAAGCACCCTAGGTTAGATCGCCAGTACCAAAAAAAATCTATGTAACCATGATTCCAAAAAGATACAAGGACATTCCTATTTTCCAAAGAGTTTTCTCTAGTTCCTTTTTGGTAAATTCTCCTTATCCTTTCCTCCTTGGAATTCAACTCAGGGGCGTTATACCACTGGGCCTACATCCCCAGCCTATTTTAATTTTTATTTTGAGACAAGGTCTTGCTAAGTTGCTGAGCCTGGCCTCAAACTTGAGATTCTCCTCCCTTAGCTTCCAGAGTCACTGGGATTAGAGGTGTGTGCCACTGTGCCTGGCTCATTCTTGTTTCAATATTTATTTCCCTAATGACGAACCACATTGAGTACCTTTTCAAGGGCCTAACAAACATGCGTATACCTTTTTTGAAATGTCCATGTTGCTTTTTAAAATCACTTAATATATTGTGAGTAGTTCTTTTTATTTTAAATATTTTATTTTTTAGTTATAGGTAGGCACAATATCTTTTTTATTCCTTTATTTTTATGTGGTGCTGAAGATCGAACCCAGGACCTCACGTATGCTAGGTGAGCGCTTTACCACTGAGCCCCAGCCCCAGCCCAGTAGTTCTCCTTTAAATGATTCTTTAAACCATGAATTTTCGACAGTTGTACAGTATTTCTTTTTTTTAATTTTAACATTTTTTATTTTTTTTAGTTTTCGGCGGACACAACATCTTTGTTTGTATGTGGTGCTGAGGACTGAACCCGGGCCGCACGCATGCCAGGCGAGCGTGCTACTGCTTGAGCCACATCCCCAGCCCTGTACAGTATTTCTTGTACAGCTATATTATAACTTATTCCTCATTGTTGAAAATTTAGGTTGTTTTTTTTAACTTTTCTGCTATAGGAAAAATGCTTTTGTAAGTAAATCATTGTGTGCATTAATCTTTTTTTAAAAAATATTTATGGCATGCCTGTAATTCCAGTGGCTTGAGAGGCTGAGACAGGAGGACTTCGAGTTCAAAGCCAGCCTCAAAAGCTAAGCAACTCAGTGAGATGCAGTCTCTAAATAAAATACAAAATAGGGCTGGGAATGTGACTCAGTGGTTGAGTGCCCCTGAGTTCAATCCCTGGTACTCAAAGGCAAACAAAAATGTTTGCTGAATACATTTTTGAATTAAAAAAAAAATTTTTTTGGGGGGTGGTGTTGGGGATTGAACCCAGAGGCCTGAGACCCTCCATTACTTATTTAATTTTTATTTTGAGATAGGGTCTCCCTAAGTTGCTGAGGCTAGCCTTGAGTTTACGACCCTCCTGAATCAAGTTGCTGGGATTATAGGAGTACACTATCATGCCTGGCTGTGAAAGTATTTAGCAGCAAAAACAAGGCTAGAAGAGTGTCTGGTAATAAGCAGATTTGCCTGAGGGAAGGTGAAAATGCAGTTTTGTGGGAAACAGAAAAGTAACAGTATCAAGATAAATTACCAAATGATTGGGATTGGATGCCTAAAATTCTCTGAAGCTGTGATTAGTTTCTGATGCACTTACCCTGACCAGGGACAAAAGGTCTAGAAAACTGGGGCATGATGGAAAGTGGTGGTCCAGAGGGACGGATGGTTTTCAGGGTGGACAGCTGAGCTGGTGCTGGCGACTGAGCTGGTGAAATAATGGGACTGCTGAGTTGAGGGCTGTGCTGTAATTACAGTACATAGAGAAAACAGGTCAGCATTACTGGGGCACGCTTTTTGCAAATTTCCTTTTGGACAAAATTTCTTCTTCCTCTTGAGTATAAATATGTACTTGTTTTAAAAAACCCAAACATATCTTCCGACTCCCAAAGATCAACATGAGTAACAGACCATTTCTATACATATGCATTCATATATCCATTTTTTACCAAAATGGGAACAGATTAAATTTTATTTTTGAAATTTGCTTTTATACGTTGGCAATAATATTGTTGATATTTTTGCAAGCAAGAATATATATATATACTTATCCCAATCTTTCTTTCCCCCATTAAAAAGTTTAACCTCTCATAAAGAATTCCCAGATTTCCTAAATGATGCTAAAAATGTATTGCATTTGTTTTCTTTCTCCCTGTAAAAATATTCATGAGTCACTTAACAATGAGGATTATCCTGAAAAATGTGTTATCTGGTGATTGTACTGTTGTGTGAACATCCTAAGAGTTTGCTAAGATAGCTAAAATGTCACTAGGTGATTGAAATTTTTCAGTTCCATAGTAATTTTTTTTTTTTTTTTTGCTATGCTGGGGATTGAACCTAGGGCCTTGTGTATGCTAGGCAAATGCTCTACCATTGAGTTACATTTGTAACTCAAAACTTTTTAATGTATTTATTGTTTTGGCAGTGTAGGATGAAGCCCAGGGACTCAAATATGCTAGGCAAGTGTTTTATGCCATATCCTTTTCCATTATAATATAATATGACCAATGTCATATATGCAGCATGTTGTTGACTAAAACATTGTTATGTGGCACATGACTCTATGTGTGTGTATATAGCATATGATATATATGTGTATATATACCCCCCCCCCCCCCACATATACATATATATATTTCTGAGAATAATTCGAGTTGGATACTTGGATACTCTCTCTTTTGCTGAAATAATTAGTGTCTATTTCCTAAAAACAAGGACATTTTCTTATATAATCACAGTAGAATCAACAAAACCAGGAAATTAACAATATCTTTTTTATGTTCCAAACCTTGAAGCCTAATCCTGTATCCTCAAGACCCATTTTATACTTCCTCTGCACAAATCTTGGCAACCATTATTTTTCTGAGGAGCTCTGGTTCTTTTAGTAGACAATGGCGTTTTGTTTTTTTAAATTTTGTTTTTTAGTTGTTGATATAACTCTATTTTAATTTATTTATATGTGGTGCTGAGAATCCAACCCAGTGCCTCACACATGCTAGGCAAGCACTCTATCACTGAGCTACAACTCCAGCCCCCAACAATGGCATTTTTTAAAAAAATATTTTTAGTTGTAGATGGACACAATACCTTTATTTATTTAGTTTTATGTAGTGCTGAGGATCAAACCCAGGGCCTCTTGTACGTGACTAGGCAAGTGCTCCACCACTGAGCTACAACCCCAGCCTGATATGGCATTTTAAAACTACCATCTGGGTAGTAGATATAATCTTATTCTTTTCAGTAAATACACTTAAGGGTATTTTTCTACAAGGCCTGGCTCTGGTTCAAATTTTTTGATAAAAGTATTTCAGTGGTGATGATGTTATGTATTTCCTCTTACACAACATCAAAAGGTAAATAATGTGTGGCTGATCCACTTTTAGTAATGCTATAAATGATCAGTGAGTATAATTGATCAGTAGGTTCAATGTTGTTTGCCTAATTCATCTACTTTAAAGTCTTCCATGAACTTTCTACCTAAAAATGATTTTAATATTGGCTAATGATTTTTTCCTGATTCATTATTTTTTATTTGTTCTAATTAGTTATACATGATAGCAGAATGCATTTGAGTCATTATCCACAAATGGAGCACAACTTTTCATTTCTCTTCTTGTACATGATATAGAGTCACACCACAGGTGCAGTCATTCATACATGTATCTAGGGTAATGATGTTCGCCTCATTCCACCAGCTTTCCTACCTGATCCATTATTTTGATAGGGTTCTAAAATGTCAATTTTTCTGCTTCTACCATTGTTTTTGTACTTATTAACTAGATTCTTCTGTGAAGAATGTTTCTTCATTGACTATTTGGTTACACTAAAATATAGCTCAAGGGGGAATGGTAGGGTAAGTGCTCAATTTTTTTTCTTTAGAAAACTTTAGATCTAATTTATTTTATTTTATTTTTTTCCTGAGCTGGGTGGGCTTCATGCATACTAGGTAAATTCTTTACTACTGAGCTACACCCCCAGGTCCTTCTGATTTTTTAAACTTTATCCAGAAATTGGCAAATACTATTTGAATACTGAAATAAATGTCTGGATGCAGAAAATGTTCAAAATTCTCTGTCTGAAAGAATTCCAGATTCAGTGTCAAGGCACAAGTTGATCTTACATGATAAAAAAAGCAAAGTTTCAAAGTGATAATGAACAAAAGCATCTTACCTGGACAATATTGTCTACATTGCTAAATTCCACACACTTCTGCCCTCTCTGGTGGTCACAGTAATATTTATTTTGTTTCCACTGGGGAGGAGAGTGGGCACGAGATTGGGGATTGTTTGGTACGCTGAGCTGCATCATCACCATTCCTCCACCAGGTGGTGGTGGTGGCATGGCTGAAAATCAAAATTAGGACACTACAATCAGTATATTAGCTGGTATCTCTGATCATTAGGATAACAGCAATGATTTCACATTTCTGAAAATAATTTTATTATTAGATATGCAAGCCAAATTAAAGGCTTGTAGCTATGCTACAAGCATTATGTGTTTCAAAAGACATTAAAATGAACACTCTAGGGCTACACAACTCACTTAACCTAAAAATAAAGGCCTATATTACTTAGGAGAGCCTAATTACCCCAACAGGATCTTACGTACAGTACTACAACATACATGATCTACAAAAGTCGCTAATTTTTCAAATAAATTAAAAAATAGGCATTCTAAATGAAAAACTTTGCAAAAATTTAATACTCTTAAGAAACATGGACAATAAAGCATTATCTGTATAGAGAATGAATTAGCAGAAAAAGTTTGGGACATGAGGTCAGAGAGCACAATTTTAGTACTCCGAAATATCCTTGGACTTCAAGAAAATTATTTCATCTCTTCTCTCACCTGAGAAAGGAGGCTAGGAAGGCTTCCCTGGATGACTTCATAGAGTTGTGAGGATAATGTGTGTGTTAAAACATTTTGCTAACTGTACATTAGAGATAATTGGATTATTATATCTGTATCTCCCTAACTTTTTTAAAGATTTTTATTTTAGGTGTTGATAGACCTTTATTTTATTTATTTATATGTGTTGCTGAGAATTGAACCCAATGCCTCACACATAAAAAGCAAGTGCACTACCGCTGAGCAGAGCCCTAGCCCTGTATCTCCCTATCTTGATTTATGTCTCTAGTGGACAGGTACTGCAGCACAACTGGTATCAAGCAAGTACTTCACCTGATGCTGACCATAGATTTGTGAGTTAGAATTTCATGTCCTGACACCAGAACATTAGTTTGTACTGTTGTGACCATAAAGATGATTTCCAGTTCCCTAGATATAGAACTAACTTGACTATCTAAACAACTAGGGGAAAGGTTGCCTCCTTCGAGACATCTCAAGGTTTTCCTCGGTCAAAGTGGTTTATGCCAGACATAGCCACTATTAATCATTTACTGATGATCAATATTTATTGCTTATCTGTTTTTCAGAAGCTTATATTTGTCAATAAATCATTACATAAAATCCAATATAAAGATCTGTTTAAGTTTCCCTAGAAGCAAGAAAAAATTTTCTCAAAGACTGGGAAAAGCCCTTGTAAAAAGGTGTTTTTTTTTTTTTTTTTTTTGAGTTGAACTTTAAGGATGATTCTCAGTTAAAAAAAAAAATGCTGTGAAAGATTCAGGAATAAATTATATTGTACTTTTGTGTGTGTGGTGCTAAGTATTCAACCCAGAGTTTTAAGCATTCCAGGCAAATGCTCTACCATTGAGCTATATCTCCAACTCTCAAACTTTAAGGATAAGAAAGACTCGGGCAAGCAGAGAAATATGGTGAATGGGCAACAGGGCAGAATGACGAACAGGTGCAAAAGTACGTTTAGCAAGAAAACAAAGTTTTGTATGACTTGAATGTATATGTATAAGTAGGAGGCTTGTTTGAAAAGGAGTTTACATTGGGAATCCACTCAGGTTTTTTGTTCAGAGGATGGCATGAAGAGATTTCTGTTTCAAGACAATCATTTTTGAAATTCCTGGTATGTGTTTTGGGGAGGAGGAAAACTTGGGAGTGAGGAAAATATAAAGTAAATAAAACACTTAAGAAATTACTGCAAATAAGATATGGGGGATGGGGAGAACAAACAGACCACTTAGCAGTAGTGGGGAAGGAGAGAAGGTATCAGGTTTGAGGAAATAATGACTTAATGGGCTGGGGATACAGTTCAGTGGTAGAGCATTTGTCTAGTATGTGCAAAGACCTGAGTACCATGTCAATATAGCAAAAAAAGAAAAGGACAGAAGACAGTAGAAAAAAGTTAATTATGATTCTGAAATTTCTGTTTGGTCACTAGTTGGAGGGTGAGGTAAAGTATGTAAAAAGAGGAAAATACTGAGTCTAATGTGTCTTTGACATACCTGGGTAGGATGTTCAGTAGGCAGCTGGCTACATGATCTTAGCAGAAATAAGATTTGTGAATTGTCAGCAAAAAACAGACATCTTTAAGTCTCAGGGCTGGTTAGATTATCTAAGGAGACTTGGAAAGTAATGAGAAGAGGGCCTAGGAAAGGACCCTGGAGAATGTCAATCAGGATAGCAGAGTGATAGCAGGGGTCATAAAGGAAGGCGTGGAATGCATGCCATAAGTTTGATTCAGCATGGCACTCAAACATCCAGACTATATCCAAGCACAAGTTGAGAACATTTTTGTAGAAATACCAAAGGACATTAATTGAACTATTTCTCAAATAGACAAACTATTACCTGCTTTTTTCAGTAATCTATTCATACCTGCACACTGGTGGCCTTGAAGCTGCTGGGAACTGCATGGTGAAGTAGTTTGAGGAAACTGTACTTGTTCTGATCCTGGATGTTGTAAGTAGCCTACTGAAGAGCTAGGGATGGGGGGAGAACCAAACACAAAAACAAAACACAATGACAAGATGATGACTGAAGAGTCTTTGAATAAACAATCCAACTAAAAATATTTTCAAATTGGTAGGTAATAAGTCAAACCCAATTTTAATATTTTCTCTGTAAATTATAATTACTTTTTTGAATAAATATTACTGTATGCTTATGGCACTGATTTAAAAATATCCAACTCTTAAATCTATTACTCTTATAGCTTTATAAAAATTATTCTAAATATCTTTTGTATTGTTCAAATAATTATTTTAAAAATAGTAAACTTTATTAATAAACTTTAAAAAATAATGCATTTGGATCTCACTGAGCTACTTAAAAGAGAATATGCAATTTGACACTATTCAGACTCAAAAAGTTATTTTATTTCTTGGAAAATGAACTAAGAATAAAGGAGGCAATAGAACATGTTCTAATGTATTCTAACATAAATACTAAAAATAATAAAATGCAATTAGTATAAAACCATTAAATTTGGCTATATTTTTGAACAGCCAGTCTTTGAGACTCAAATAAATAAGGTTTGTCATAATATGTCTCTATACAGTTTCCTCTTTTCAGCAAATTCTTTCAGGATAGTAATTTAAAGTTATAGAATAGTATAAAATTTGCAAATTATCAGGAAATTTAATTTATATCTAAATCCCCATTAGCTGTATCTTTTTTTAGTCTTCTCTTTTTACTAAGGGAGTTTTTATTTAATAAAGCAGCATATCTTTTCTTTTGCAGTACTAGCGACTGAATCTAGGTGCATTTTATCATTAAGTCATATTCCCAGTCCTTTTTATTTTTTTGAGACTAGGTTTTGGGGCTGGGGATGTGGCTCAAGCGGTAGCGCGCTCGCCTGGTGTGCGTGCGGCCCGGGTTCGATCCTCAGCACCACATACAAACAAAGATGTTGTGTCCGCCGAAGAAAAAAAAAAAAAAAAAAAAGAGACTAGGTTTTACTAAGTTGCTGGGATTAGAGATGGGTGCCACCATGCCTGGCAAAAACATTATTTCTTAACCAACTGAAATATTTTTTGTACTTGTATCTCATGTAATTGAATTAAAAATTCTATTTTAGATCCCTCTATGAATGAAATACACAGAAAATAGGGAGACATTTCAAATGACACCATGATGAAGCAACCAGTCAGATTGAGGTTATGGAAACTCTAAGACAAATGTTTAAGAACACAAGCAATACTTAAGGGATATGTTTGATTTAAATAAGATTAACTGCAAAATGTTTTAGGATGTGTCATAGTATATTTAGGGATACCTATACTGAAATACTATGAATGAAATAATAGGATACTTGGAATTTATTTCACAATAATATGGGAGGGAGAGGTAAAGATGTAAATAAAAATAGATTAGTCATTAGTTGATAACTGTTGAAACTGTTAGCGGCTGGGGGGGGGTGGTCAGTACACTTTCATTCTTTTTTGTTTATTTATTTAGGTGGTACTGGGGATTGAACCAGGACCTCACAATACACCTCACACATACTAGCCAAGTGCTCTACCACTCAGCTGTATCCCTGTTGACTTTCCAACCCCTATTCATATTTATATATGTTTAAAAACGTCCAGAGGTTGAGGGGTATAGCTTAGTGGTAAATCATATGCTTAACATTTCTGAGGCCCTATTTCAATCCCTAGCACCATACATAAAATAAAGTCCATAATAAAAGATTAACAAAGAATTGTGTAATTCAGGCCAGGTGGACAATTCCCCAATTAATATGAATTAAAAAATTTTGCTTGGAGCTGGGGTTGTGGCTCAGCAGTACAGCGTTCACCTAGCACATGTGAGGCCCTAGGTTCAATCCTCAGCACCATATAAAAATAAATAAATAAAATAAAGGTATTGTGTCCAACTACAACTAAAAAATAAAATTTTTAAAAAAATTTTGCTTCTCTCTCTTTTTTTTTGTTAAAGTGAGAATCGCTCAGTACAGTTCAATAAAAGAGAAAAAGAAAGGAATGTAAAGGGAGAATTTTATACAAAGTGATTTGGGTACTGAATATGAAAACAATATTTTCTGAATTTGGTAATATTATGATTGGAATATATGAGTATTAGCTACCAATGGAAATAATACAGCTTGAGAGTCTGAGAATGTGCTCATATTGAGGAAAACAGACAGTTCTCACTGGGTAAAAGGTGTTTTTTAGTTGTTTTTTTTTTCCAAACCATGTAAACAGCTCTCTTGGGCCAGTGCAGAGCCCCTTACTCTGATTTTGTTCACTAGGCACATGCTAATATGGCTTACTCAAGTTCTGAGACATATGGGGTGACAGGAAACCACCCAGAAAAGGGAAGAGAATATTCAGGTCACCGAGGTGAACAATATAATCCATATTACTAAATTATAGACTACTATTTCAGTTTAGTGCTTCAGTAGGTTTTCATTTTAGTTAGTGTAAAACATTTTTTTCTGTATGTGTGTGTGTGTGTGCAAAATTATCCTTAAGTAAATGAGTACAAATCAGGTTTCAGAATTATAAAATTGAGTTCCAGGTCCCTACTAATCTCTCCCAAGAACAATTCAAAGCAAACAGAGTAGGCAATGAGCCACAGTTTTAAATCACTTAAATATTCTAGAAAAGAAAATAGCATAGGGCTGGGGATGTGGATCAAGTGGTAGTGCGCTCGCCTGGCATGCGTGCGGCCCGGGTTCGATCCTCAGCACCACATACAAACAAAGATGTTGTGTCCACTGAAAAACTAAAAAAAAAAAAATAATAATAATAATAAAAAAAGAAAATAGCACAGAACACTGGGTTTGATCCTCAGCACCATGTAAATGAATAAAATAAAGTTATGGTGTCCACATACAATTAAAAAAAAAAAAAAAAAGAGTGCTTAGCATGCATGAGGCTCTGGGTTCAATTTCCAGCAATCCTCCCTTAAATAAAAAGGAGCTTTGAACTTCTTCAGTATTTAAACAAGTACTTGCATGAGACCCAAAAGAGTCTATGTTACACATTTTAAGGAAATATGTCTTTGGCTTGAGAAACTGGAGGGCAGGTATCATCAAACAAAATCAACCATAATGATGTCTCTGGTGCTCCTGGAGAATGAGTGATTTTGAGAAGGGCCATATTCTGACAGCCCACTAGGACGAACCAGCCTTCATTGGCAGCTGCATTAGTGGCCCTGTTGGATATCACTTTAGTGGCTCACTGAAGTGGTAGAAGATATCTGCCAAACAATAATTTTAGTTTTAGTACAGTTGATATCCTATGTTGCTCTTTTGGGCAATAGTTTAGTCTTTTCTAACTCTGTTCCTAGACTGACATCATAAAACTGTATTGACATAAAGAACCATGCTCACCTGTCTATGTAACACAGCTAAAGAACACTTGTCTTATTCCTCTGATTGCTTCATCTCATTTTAGAAATAACAATTTTAAAAAAGAAGCCAGAATAATATCATTTCATACTTTCTTTTTTTAAAAAATATTTATTTATTTTTTTTAGTTCTCGGCAGACACAACATCTTTGTATGTGGTGCTGAGGATCGAACCCGGGCCGCACACATGCCAGGCGAGCACGCTACCGCTTGAGCCACATCCCCAGCCCCATACTTTCTTAATATAAATTTCACCTATTGTAGAATAAGTGATATGACAATATGAGGAGTTCTGCTGACTTGTACCCCAGTGAAACCATGAAATTGGCAAACAAACAAACAAGATAGTCTTCCTTCTTTTTTCCTTAGTCTTTCTTTCTTTCTTTTTGGTAGGATTGGGGATCGAACCTAGGTGCGCTCTACAACAATTTCCACATTCCTATCCTTTTTTAGTTTGCTAAGGCTGGCCTGTCCTTGAACTTATGATCCTTCTGCCTTAGCCTCTGGAGTTGCTGGGATTACAGGTGTGCACTATCATCCCTGGCTTTCAACACAATATGGTTTTCTGCATAAAGGTTCTATACATTTGTGAAGCTATTTTTAAGCATTTGCCTTTTAAAACATTTTCTGATTAAACTTTGACATTTCATTTTCAATATGCTACTCTAAACAGCTTTTAAAATCATTTGCTGTGAGTCTACCTTTAACTCTCAGTTAGATGGCATGTTACTGGTACAAATATTCTTATTTTAATGATCTGTTAGTTTTACAGCTTTCTCTTCACTTTAAACTAATCTCTGCTTAATTTATCTGAAAAAAGCCCAAGATTATTTTATAGCTTTACTGAGGTAAATAAATTGATGGAAAATAAACTGCAAATAAAGTGTGCAATCTGATAAACCACCAACCCTGAAAATTTTGTTCATTGGTAATCCTACTGTCCCTTTTTCCCCCATTGACTCTTCCCAGCCCCCTGGCACCAGGCAATCACTGATCTGTTTGCTTTCACCAGTGATTAAATTGCATTTTCTATCCTTTTTGAATAAATGGAAAAAATTGGTATCCATATTATCTTTTTTAAAAATCTGTCTTTTTTTCCCACTTAAAATTGTGGGATTCATTCATCCATTTTGTTCTTATCAGTAGATAATTCTTATTTTTTTGGTACAGGGGATTGAACTCAGGGGCACTCGACTACTGGGACACATTCCCAGCCCTATTTTGTATTTTATTTAGAGACAAGGGTCTCACTGTTGCTTAGCACCTCGTTTTTGCTGAGGTTGGCTTTGCACTCCTGCCTTAGCTTCTGGAGCTACTGGGATTAAAGGCGTGGGACACTATGCCCAGCTTAATTCTTATTATAAAGAATATTCTACTTATAAATGTAACAAATATAATTTGTTTATCCATTCACCTGTTGTTGGACGTTTGGGTTGTTTCCAGTATCCATTTGTCTTGTTAAATACCTAAAAGTGGAATAGTTGGATCAGGTGGCAGGTATATATTTAACTTTTTAAACTGTTTTCCAAAGTATTATTAAGTTTTGAGAATTCTTTTTTTTAAATTATTTTTTAGTTATGAATGGACACAATGCCTTTATTTTATGTATTTATTTTTATGTGCTGAATATTCAATCTAGTGTCTTACACATGCTAGGCAAGTGCTGTACCACTGAGCCACAATCCCAGCCCCTGGTTTTGAGAATTCTTGATATATTCTCCACAAAAGTCCTTTATCAGATACTTTGATTATTTTAGTTATAGTTGGGCACAATATTTTATTTTATTGTTTATTTTTATGTTACTGAGAATCGAACCCAGCGCCTCACATGTGCTAAGCGAGCGTTCTACCACTGAGCCACAACCCCAGCCTCAGATACTTTGATTTTTAAGCCAGTGTATCACTTGCCTTTTCATTTTTATTCTTCTTTATATAGCTAATTTCTATCTGGAATTGTCTTCCTCTTAAAAACTTCCTTTAATATTTCTTGCAGTACAAGTTGGCTGGTGATTAGTTCTTTCAGGTTTTGTGTCCTTGAAAGTATTTTACCTTTGTTTCTGAAAAACATTTATACTAGTTCAGAATGCTAGTTTTTTTTTTTTTTTCCTTTTCTTCACTATTTCAAATGAAGGTACTGCTCCATTGTCTTTTGGCTTAGATTGCTTGTATTGTTTCTAACTAGAAGTCTGCTGACATTATTATCTTTGTTTTTCCATATGTAATATGTTCCCTCAATACCTGCAGCCGCCCACCATGGCTTTTAAAGTTTTTTCTTTTTTTTACACTGGGGATTGAACCCAGGGGCACTGTACCACTGAGCCCTCTCATTCTTGGTGCTTTCCGAATGGATGCCAGGCTTTGGGAATTTAACCTTGTTGGGTGTTGGACACTCTTATATTTTATAACAATATTTTAGTTTTGTTCTGGACTACAGTTAAATTACATGAAAAAGATTTAATCCTTTCAGGTTTTTCTTTTATGCTTTTAAGGCACGACCAGGGCAGTTTTAAATCTAGGACTAATTTCCCACCACCACCTTTTAAGTATCCTACTTGTGTTGTGTGTTATGAGGTTTTTGACTCTGACTGATAGGAATACAAACTATTCCTGCCCTGGTGATCCTTTTGAGTGCTTCTTTTCTTGGCACCGGGTAGGTTTTGTGCACTTATGTGTGTCAGTACTCAACTAAGTCTGAAGAGGGTCCCTCTGTGAGTCTCCAAAGATCTCTCTGTAGCTCTCTTCTATTCATCTGCCCTGTAAACTCCAGCCCTTGAAGTCCCAACTTCATCCCCTAATTTAGAAAGACTGTCTGCTTGGGTTTCCCTTCTTTGAGCTGTAACTGAGAAATTACTGTATAGGTAGTGAGCAGGGACCAAACATAAGACAATTCTTTTGTTTCTTTTTCTGTTTGTGTCCTTCACTGCCTAATAGTAAATGCCTGAAAACCACTGTTTCATATACTATTTTGGCATTTTAGTTAGGTAGAAGGATAAATCCAGTTCCTATTACTCAACTTTGTCTCAAAACAGAGGACAGGAGGATGTAGGTATCCTTCAACATATCTCATAATATCACTGACTCCAAATAAGATAGAGAAACCAGTCACCTACCATGCCCCAGAAATTATTCACAAAATAAAACATTCTCAGGAAATGCCAGAGAGAAACTTTCGACATAGACCCCTTCTACTTCCTAAAGTAGGCTGAATTATCTCAGGGGACTGCTTGTTATTTAGGTTATCTGTGGCCTGAAGAAATATCTAACGAAGGGCAAGTTTGTGAACAGTCATTCAAACTCATGGGCAGTAAAGGAAAATCACTGTGGATTAAAAAAATTTAGAAAAGCTTAAAATTTACTTGAGTGATAGAAGCTATAAAATTCTAAATTGAAGAATTCAACAGTAGAAAATATGATTTAGAGAGTTCTTTTTTCCTGTTTTTTTAAAAAATGCTTTTCATTATCCCATTACATACTTTATGAATAAATTTTTTTCTTCTATTTTTCAAAATAGTCCTCCCCCTGCCTCTCTCCTATTCAGAGGGTACTTTACCACTCAGCTGCATTCCCAGTCTTTTTAGTACTTATTTTGAGACAGGGTTTTGTTAAGTTGCTCAGGCTGGCCTTCAACTTGTGAACCTCCTGTCTCAGCCTCCCAAGTTGCTAAGATTATAGGCATGGGCTACCATGTCTGGCAGTAATTATAATCTTTTACCCATAGACTTGAGGAGCTGTCTAATTTGTTATTTTCTTCTTAAGAGTCCTTTACTTTCTACATACTATCTCAAAAATTACAAATGACATCTTGTGGTCATATTCATTTTTTCCCCTTAATGATCTTCCCCCCAACAACATCCGACGGTCCATCTTTGAAATCTCTTTCTATGTTGGTTTTTATATATCCCTTTACTGGTGACTATATCCCTTTGATCTGTTTTTGTTGGCTGTCCATCATCTAGTATAGGAGTGGGCAAACTGGCATGTGGGTGATATCTGACCGACTGCCTTCTTCTGTATGGCCTAAAAGCTAAGAATGGTTTAACAGATGAACATTTGATGATAGGGAATGCTGGCTTTGAACAACAATTAAGAAATATTATCTGCCATTGAATCCATTCTTCTCATTAGCAATAAATCTTTTTTGCTAAATTACCACTAAATTTTGAATTTTGTCAATACACATTATTGGAAAAATTGCTTTTTCCTCATCATATAAATATCTAAATAGTAACCAAAATTTTGTGTCATACTCTGGAAAGCCTACAATACTTCCTAGCTAGTCTGTTATAGAAAGTTTGCTAAGTCTAGCTTTAATATGTATAGAAGTAAATGTATCCAAATTAGAATTATATTCACTTTTAATCCCAACATTCTACTGTTTCTAGTGGGACATATTCCATCAAGAAATCTCAAATCATTCTTTCCTCTTTTTTTTTTTTTCTTTTGGTGAGGGGAGGGGGGTTGCAGAGATTGAACTCAGGGTTACTTGGCCACTGAGCAACATCCCCAGCCATATTTTGTATTTTATTTAGAGACAGGGTCTCACTGAGCTGCTTAGGGCATCATAGTTGCTGAGGCTGGCTTTGAATTCTCGATCCTCTTGTCTCAGCCTTCTGAGTTGCTGGGATTACAGCGTGTGCCACTGTACCCGGCTCTTTTTACTCTCCTTGTATTAGTATCACCAAATATTTGTTTTTCTTTCAAATTGCATCTTAGACTGACTCCACTCCTACTGCCACCACTACAGCTGAGGCTGCATATGTTATGATGTCTTTCTATTTGGGGTTTTCTCCCATTTCAAAACCAAATCAAAATCCATTATGCACTAATTCCGTTTTTAAAGACAGACTTTATCATATATATCTGTGCTTCAGAAACCACAATTCCTTGTTATTTTACTAAAGAAAAAATTCCTTACCCTAACCTTTGAGACTCTTACTCAGGCTAATTTCTCTCTATTTCAATCTAAAAGGAAATTCAGATACTCCATAGATAGATGTTTAAGCATAATTTTCAATGAAAAAAGCAAGTTCCAGAATAAAACATTCATGAAAAGATTCCACATATGTAAAAAAACTCAGTGACACAAATAAAATACCACTAATCTTCCCACCTCAAAAACAAAACAAGTGAGCTGGGGTTATAACTCAGTTGGTGGAGTGCTTGCCTCGCATGCACAAGGCCCTGGGTTCAATCCCTGGCATCACAAAAACACAAAAACAAAAACAAAACAAACAAAAAAGGCAACCTACCAACACTCTCTCCTCAAATCACATTACTTCACATATCTTATTGAAAAGCAATAAATATGTTAGAAAGATACACACCAAACTGAGCAGTTCTTATGCTGATGAACAGTTGTTTTTTTCCAGAAAGGGAAATGGATTAATAAGACAGAATTTTTATATTTTAACCCATGTATTTTCATAGTTTAATAATAATAAAAAACAACAAGAACACATGATTTAAAAATTCTACAAAAAACAAAAAGTAAAATGCCTTTTTCTGTGTGTGTGTGTATGTGTGTTATGCTGGGGACTGAACTTGGCTTCATACATGCAGGCCAGCATTTAATCAACTGAGCTACAACCTAGCCTAGAAAATAAAATGCTCAGTAAAAATAATTTCTCTTGAAGTTCATATATATGTGTACACTGAAAACTGAGTGAAGTACACTAAACCTATCAGTGATTATCTCTGGGTACTGAGGTTATAGTTGATTTGCTTTTTCCCATAATCAGAATGACCCAAAAAGGCAAATAAAGAAAAGACTGTTTTAATTAAGAAACAAAATACAGAGGTGCAGGAGAAATACTCTGGATATTTTCAACAATAGAAACTCATTTGAAAGGCTGAGGAAGTACCACAAATACTTTAAACTTTACTTATGCATAAAATTGAACAGCTTTTTGCATGAAAAGGCACTTATCCTTCCTCTTCTTTAAAGGTAACTACTTAAATAGTATAATTTAAATCCAAAATACTACTGTTCTCTCATTTTTGGTGAGTTCATAAAAATGAAGTAGATATAGTACTGTCTTCCCCTCCTTCTCTACATTGTTTTTTGTTAGTAAAACTTTACTAATGAATTCTGCTAAAAATACATCTATTACATCTATTAAAAATTACATTAAAGAGGAAGTGAATGTTTTGAAAAGAAAATGATTTAGCAAAGTGACTTTTCTTTTTATTTTATTCATTCAATAATTATGTATTTCTTCATCTATTCTGTAAGTGCTACAAAATTATATGTAGGTTATCAAGACAGGTACAATGTAGTATATACTGGTTTGTTCATCCAAAAAAAAACAAAAAAAACCTTTTTTTGCGGGGGCTAGAGAAGTAGCTTCGTGGTAGAGTGCTTGTCTGGTATATACAAGGCTCTGGGTTCAATCCCTAGTACCATAATAAGTGGTTAAAAAAATTATTGTGATAAGAACAGTTAACATGACACACACACATACACACACTATTTTTTTTTTTCCTTTTGCAGTGCTGGGAAATGAGTCCAGGGCCTTGTTCGCACTAAGTATGCACTCTACACTGAGCTATATTATCTCCAGCCCTAACGTTTTATTTATTTATTTTTGGGCGGGGGTGGGGTGGGGAGGTTAGGGTGCCAGGGATTGAGCTCAGGGGTACTCAACCACTGGGCCACATTTAGAGACAGGGTCTCACTGAGTTGCTTAGCGCCTTTCTTTTGCTGAGGCTGGCTTTAAACTCATGATCCTCCTGCCTTAGCTTCCTGAGCCCCTGGGATTATAGGTGTAGAAAATAGTATCATTATTCTAGGTACCATTTTTTTAATTTTTATTTTTTTAATTGTATATAGATACAATACCTTTATTTTGCTAATTTTTATAGTTTTTTTAATGTTTATTTTTTAGTTTTAGGTGGACATAATATCTTTATTTTTATGTGGTGCTGAGGATTGAACCTAGGTCCTCATGCATGCTAGGCAGAACTCTACCACTTAAGCCACAACTGCAGCCCCTATTTTGCTTATTTTTATGTGGTGCTGGGATCAACCCAGTGACTCAAGCATGTACGGCAAGTGCTCTACCACTGAGCCACTGCACCCTCTAGGTACAATGTTATACAGTACATCTCTAGAATTTATTCATCTTACATAAATGAAATTTTATTCCTTACTACATTTTATTTCTCTAGGCTAGTTGTTAGAAACTTCCTATTTTAAACAACAACAGAGGTGAAATTCACCAGAAGATATGGTTCATTCAGTTTGACAGATTTTATTGTTAATAATTATTTCAAAGGAGAGCTGAAGCAAACAAAATACAACACTGGAAGCTTAGAAATAAAATGAATTCAAGAGAGGTATCAGAAGTAGGACAAAGGAAGCACTAGGGGAATATTAGGAATATAAAAATGAGGAAAAACACATTGGAGAGAAAAACGGGAAAAGTTTTAAAAGCAGGATTTCTTTTTCATAAAGATTCTATAAAGTGTTTTCTTTAACAGAGTTCTAAGAAATAAAGGTTAGTCTATTTTCAAGTTATTCTCTATATGTTAGGCTAGCGCTTTGAGATTAGAGATCAAAGACAAATATATATTATTCTTTTGAGTTTCAAGATAAAAATGGGAAAATAAAAGGTAAAATTGGGGAAAAGACACTAAAACTAAAAACACTGAGAGCATTTTGAAGATATCTTATTTGCCCTTTTTTTTTTTTTTGTGGTACTAAGGATTGAACCCAGGGCCTTGTGCATGCGAGGCGAGCACTCTGTCAAATGAACTATAGCCCCAGCCCCTTGTTTGCCAGTTTTGAGGTCTCAGCAGGTATCAAAATAAATTTCACTTTATACTAAAGACTGAGAAAAAAAAAAATCCCGTAATGAGTTGTTGTAAAACAAATGACCCTAACTAGTACATGCTTGCTGAAAGTGACTGGACATGTGACTTTTATGAGGCTGTGCTCAGCGCTCCTATTGACATGTAAAAACACAATCCAATCTAAATACAAAGATTCCTCTGTGATAACTGAAAGCAAAAATAATAATTTAAATTATATCTTTTCTGCACAAGGAACCTTTGTAAGAAAACAAGGTTGCTAAGCAACCCAAGCTAAGTAAAACATTTTTCAAAACAAAGACTTGATTGGTGTTCTTATAGGATATATTACTTTTTGTACCCTAATAATAGAACAATAGTTATTTTAGTCCATTTAGTATCCAGAACATAAAACTGTTTGGATCAGACCCTATAGCTTTGAGTTTAAGATATACTTTTAATCTAACAGAGACAGATTATATTGGTTGGAATGTAGTCATTTATACAGTATTGTTAGGACACTGGGTTTCAGATAAATATATAATAATTGCAGAGACATTATGTCTTTACTACAAATGCATAAATATCACTGAGCTTTAGCTACTTGTGGACAGCTGAATTACAGATGAAAATAAGACTATAGAGGGCTGCTTACTGTAGGTTCAGTGGATTTCAATTCTGAATGTCTATTAGAATCACCTGGGGGGCTTACAAAAATAAGGGTATTCAGGTTTTAGATCAGGCGAGACTAACTGAGAAAATGCAAGGTGGTGGATATAACTGGTAAATTTTAAGAACTCCACAAGCCATCTTAACATGCTGCCAAGATTAAGAATAACTGAACTGAAGAGCTAGAATTCACAAAGTAGGAGTTCAGGCCTTTGAGTTAATCTTTTTCTTTTCTTTTTTTTTTTTTTTGAAGAGAGAGAGAGAGAGAGAGAGAGAGAGAGAGAGAGAGAGAGAGAATTTTAATATTTTTTTTTTTTAGTTTTCGGCGGACACAACATCTTTGTATGTGGTGCTGAGGATCGAACCCGGGCCGCACGCACGCCAGACGAGCGCGCTACCGCTTGAGCCACATCCCCAGCCCGAGTTATTCTTTTTCTATGCTTCATAGTTTCTACATGTAAAATAAAAATAAACACATACTCATCCTTTTTAGGACACTGTGGTAAATCAGGTTTTAGAAATGTGAAACCTCTGGGCAAGAAAATTTTGAAGAAAGGTTTCATTTGCATTTCTAAGCTTTCTGTAGTAAAAGTACCAATTCTGTAGGAATAAAACTGCAGGTGGAGAAGTGTTGACTAGGCAGGTAGGGTCCAAACTATAATTCTAACGTTTTATACCACACAGTTAACAAAATGCTTAGTGTCTGAGCATAAATATTGTTCCTTACTACTTTCAAATTAGCCCTTTCTTATATTAATATTAATTTTGCATTATTTTCTGTTTCATATGCATATTTAGCTTTCAAAAAAAAAAAAAAAGAAAGAAAGAAAATGTGTAGCTACCCAAGGACAAGATTATATCCTATCTTTCTTCCATGCTAAATATACTTAAACATGTAAATTATTGCTGGATTAAGTTTTTGGTAACAGAGAGAAAGGCAAAGTTTCAGTGTTGTAAAAGATAAAAGCTATACTTACTGAATTTTATGTTCTTTACTTGAACATCGTGTTTTAATAAGATCTGGCAGACTTTAACAGTGGAAATGATTAAAACTCAGTAACAATATAAACTCTAATATCGTTAAAGCAATGTGTATATCTTTATAGTATCTAATGCTGGGTTAGGTACAAATTCAACCAATTCATGTTATTTGCAGCAATTATGCTCTATAAAGTTGTATGTACACTGATTTAGTAAATTATGAGCCATTGTTCCTATAAGAAATTCAGTTAGGTTCTTGTAAGGCTCAGGTCATGGTATTAAATCAACTGATTAATATATAACCTTGTTTTTATTTAAAAACATTATTTTTAAAAAATATTTTTAGTTGTAGATGGACACCTTTATTTATTTATTTTTATTCGGTGCTGAGGATTGAACCTAGGGTCTTACACATGCTAGGCAAGCGCTCTACCACTGAGCCACAACCCCAGCCTGAGTTCCCTTTTCTTTACATCCTAACCAGTACTAGCTACCTTTTGCTGCTTTGATAATAACTATTCTAGTAAATGTGAGGTGATAGCTATGGTTTTGATTTGCTTTTTCTTTTTTCTTGAAGATTGAACCCAGGGGCGCTTAATCATTGAGTCACATCCCCAGCCTTTTTATTTTGAGACAGTTACCTACGGCTTCAGTAAATTGCTAAGGGTAGCTTTGAACTTGTATTCCTCCCGCTTCAGCCTCCTGAGCAGCTGGGATTACAGGTATGTGACATCAAGCCGGCTTATTAGTGATACTGAACATCCTTTCCTACACTTAGAGGCCATTTTTATGTCTTCTCTGAATAAATTTCTATTTAAGTTCTTTTTATTTTTTGTGGTGCTGGAGATTAAACCCAGGGCCTTGTACATGCTAGGCAAGTCTTCTATCACTGAGATACCCAGGCATTGCCCCATTCTTTGCTTATCTATAAAAAAAACTTGGGAATATACCTCAGTGATAGAGTGCCTTGTCTGGCATGTGTGAGGTCTTGATTTGATCTGCAGCACTACTTAAAAATAACAACAACAAAACCCCACAAAAGCCCAAACCAGTTTTCTGCTACTGAATTGTCAAGAGATTCTTATATATTTTGGATATTAACTCCTAGTCAGACAACATAGTTTGCAAATATTTTCTCTCATTTTGTAGGCTGTCTTTTCACTCTGTTAACTGTTTTCTTGGCTGTGCAGAAACTTTTTAGTTGGATGTAGTCCCACCTGTCTATTCTTGTTTTTGCTGCCTGCCACAATCTTTTCCATAGTGGAGTCCTCTAGATCCAGGATCTGACTGACTTTAAAAAAATAAAAAATAAATAAATAATAAAAATTAAAACAACTCCCCATTCCAGTGACTCCACTACAGATGTAAAACAGCTAAATTGATAATTAATGGCAAGGAAAGTCATTAGACATGTCACTAGATATGTAATTTCTGAGATCAGTCCTTTGAAGTATTATTCTAATCTTAGAAATGAGAAAACTAAGATACAAAGAGTCTAAGGTCAATTAAACTCGAAGGCAGGTGTGTCTGATTCCAAAGCCCATATTCTTTCTAACCACATCATGCCACTCAATTAATGCCTAAGATTCTGATAATGAAAAATTAGCTTATTTAGATTAACTCATGCCTGGATCAGATTTGAGATTCCATGATAAAGAGCCTCAAGGAATACTGACATACATCTGAGAAAATGGCAGAAGACTGACCAATCAAACGATACAGTTATGATGAAATAAACAAAAACATGAGGGCTGGCAGAAAAAAAAACAACAAAAACTTCAGCATATCAGCTGTAATACTAAACGTGAATGGATAAAAATTCTCTAACATGCCAGACATAAGATGGCCATATTAAGGGGGGAAAAAAAACAAGTTGTAGACATTAAAAAAATCTTTTTTTTGGAGTTGTAGATGGACTGAATGCCTTTATTTTTATGTGGTGCTGAGGATCGAACCCAGTGTCTCACGCATGCTAGGCAAGCGCTCTGCCACTGAGTTACAGCCCCAGCCCAAGTTGTAGACATTTTATACGTTAAGATTATATATGCATAAACACTTAGTTTCATATTTGTGTGTTAATGAATCTTGCTTATGTTTCCACACCATATTTGTTAATGTATGATTAAATTCAAGGAGAAACTTAAGATATAAACACGGATAGAAACATGGCGTAGTTACCTAGCATGTATGCCATGTGGGAGATGCTCCAGATGGCAGGGGTGGAGAGAGAGAAGGAAGTTAGAACACCAACAAATAACTATCTGTATGACATGATCTAATTTAAATAAATTATAATTGTGAAGAAATTAGAAATAAAACAGAATGTTTTAGACTAATACTTATTAGTTTGATGTTCACAATATGGTATGGGAAAAATGTAAGACAATCTGTATTTCACTAAAATCTACTACCTTATTCCTATATGTGTGCATTTATGCATGTACTGTATAGACAGGAGGGCCAATGCAACAGAATGCAGACTAGCTTGTGAATGCTGGTGATCTGGGGATGATGGTGGAGTGAGGCATGATAATTAGTTTCCTTTTATACATCATTGCATTCATTTATGTCAACACCACTATTTTTTTTGTAGTTTAAAAACACTAATGAAAAACTTAAAAAAATATATACAGGTACAGAAACAAAATATGATTAAGGTCAATAATTAATTGCCACAGGTATATATACATATGTGCAAGCTAGCCTTTGACATTAAAGGAATGTGTTCATTCAGTATAGATTTACCAAGTTCCTTTCTATTCTGGGGCCTGTTCCAGGTACTTGGGTATTTGGACCAACTTCCTCTTTTCATGTAAGTACAATGGAATATGTCAGATAAAATATAATTTATATAAGCTGCTAAATATAGATTTATGAAGGAATGGCTTCTACATTAGCCACTAGATGGTAATTTAATTACTTGATCAATAAGAAATAGCCATGTTGAACTTTAAGTGATGGTTCCAAGTAAATTTGAAATATTATAGCAATTTATCTATTAAATATTTTCCAGAAGCAGAAATAAGTTTTTTTTTTTTTAAATAAAGAATGCTATTAAATTGGAAAAATGGTGTTATTTAACAGCAGTTTTTTTTTTTTTTTTTTTTCACCCAAAGGTATCCTTAATTAATTCCATACATGACTAGTTTCATACAAGTAACTACTACATGGTACCTGGGTACAAGTTTGACAGAATGCATATTCCCTGCTTTCTGTACAACCTACTCCATTTCATAGGCTGATAATCTATAGGTGAAACAGATCAATGCCAGTTTGTTATATGATGACAATCACTACTATCAGCTTGTAGCTAGCTTCTTTGAAGTTTGTCTGCCTCATTTTGGGTCAAAGCCATAAACTTTAGTGAGGGATTCTACACTTTTCACCAAGATTCAAGTTGGAGGTTGTTGGGGAACCTCTTTCATCTCTCTATTGTTGTGCTCTAGGATATTCCTCAAGTCAGATGCTCTCCACAGTTTAATTTTCTTTGCAGAAGCAGGCCCAGGGACTAAACCTGTTGTTCTTTTCCAAGCATAATCATCAGTATTAACTTGACTACTTTTGGAGTCTGCTGTCATGCCTGATACTAGGCTGACTGTAGAGATGGGTACAGAATGCTCTCTTATGTCTATTCACACTTAGGATAAACTCCCTCAGAAGTCAAGTACAGACGATCATTTTTGTTTCAAGGGATTGACAAATAAACAAATGGCAAAAATTTAAAACCTAAACTATCCCCTTTAGGTTCCTGTAAGCTTATCTTCTTCCCTCATAAAAGACCCTCTTCCCAGCATAAATGCCTACAGAATTAACTTAGAGAAATAGGTGTCTTTTGGTCTCAAGTGAGTCACTGGATTAATAGTGTGTACCTATTTCTTTCAACCTCTTCCCTACATAGGGATACTTACTTTGCTGATTATTACTTTGCTGATAATTACTTTCACTGATAAATAAAAGGTTACACCTTGGTTCAAACAAGCAGACAATTTAACAACTTTCTAACCCTTCATTTCATCTACTTTACTAAAGAATTCTGCCTCTAATTGACATTTTATAAACTGAACTGGCATTCTAGATCCCGAACTTAAATTTGTACATGTTAGAATAAGGGGATCAGATTGAGTCTTTTCTCCTTATTTATAGAATTTAAAGTCATAGGACAAATGTGAATTAAAAAAAATTTTTTTTTAGTTGTCAATGAACCTGATTTATTTATATGTGATGCTGAGAATCCTACCCATTGCCTCATACATGCTAGGCAAGCACTCTACCATTGAGCCACAACCCCAGCCCAATTGTTAAATTTAACCCAATACACACTTCTAAATTTTTATTATAGCAGCTCTACCTTAAAACTCCCAAGCTGCCTGCAAGATTCACAACTAATTTGCCATTTAAAAAGACCATCCTCCTCAATCACTCAACCTAACACTGGTAGCCAAAGATATAGAGACAAGAAAAATTTGAGTTCCTCCTGCGGAACTCCTGCGAGGTCCTGACAACAAATAAAGTCAGAACAAGCTCCTATTTTCCTAGGTAGATTTCAGTGAAATAAGGAATGTCAGTCCCATTTCCACCCTAAATGTCATCTGTTACTATAATTGGGTAGCAACAATCTCTTATGATTGATTATAACTTAGGTTCCCATTCTTAAAAAGAGATCAGCTGTCTCTCTGGTAACATCATGGGGATGTTATTAGAGTAAATAAAATACATTCTGAAAAACTGACTAAAGGTACCCGATTCAAGGGAAGATTACTATTTTTCACACATTAGGCTTGTCAGAGAAGCTTCTGATCTTCCAAGTTTAAATAACTGATGAAATATTTCACGACTTTTTAAATATAGACCTATTATCATTTACTTTTCTTAAATGCCTCTTTCCTCCTACTGATGAAAAAAGAGCATCCCAGAGCCTGAAAAATTTCAGTAAGATATTTTGCAGCTAAGTTTATCTACGGGAAATACAATCTTCCAAACTACTACAAATAAATCATTAACAAATAAATGCTCAAAATGCCAAGGACTATGAATAACTAGTACTCCATTTGGATGAATAAAGGATACAGTACAAGAGAGATTTGATTCTGGTTCATATATGGAATGTTTATCTTATATGGATTATGTTTTTAAAATATTAGAAAAACAGACTATCATACTTTGTTTCATCTACATCAGGAAAATGATTTTAGTCATTTAGTCAACTTTAAAACTAGCAATAGACAATAATCTTGGTAAACAAAGAGAAGCCAGAAGATTAGGTTTCTTAGTCATACTCACCTTAAATTATTTTGTTGGCCAGGTGGAATGACACTGTAGTAAACTGGCATTCCTGTTGTGGTTATTGATCCTTGATTAGACTGATTAGGGAACATAACAGGTTGTTGGTAAGTTTGATGCGCAATTCCTTGAGAACCTTGAGGCAGTGAAACCTAAAATTTGAGACAATTTAGAGGGAAAAAGATTTTTTAAATCTTGCAGATGTTCATAGCCTCCATAGACTTTACAAATGTGAGCAGTTAGGATTAAGCCAACATAACACTGTTTTTTTTTTTTTCTGTTAAGTTTGCCACAGTACTGTACTATTTTTATTGTGTAGCAGCTCTACCTTAAAACTCCCAAGTTGCCTGCAAGACTCATAACTAACTCGCCATTTAAAACGTCCATCCTCCTCAATCACTTAACCTAACACTGGTAGCCAGAGATACAGTGGCTCCTCAGTCCTTTATCTAAAAAGCTAGAAATGCCACCTCCAACATAGGGAGGAGTATTATCTCTATTATAAGGTAGTATATCTAAAAGATCTAGTAAAGTGAATCTTTCAATTCTTTGTTTTCTATATTATTTACAAGAACCCAAAGGGACATAATGGATTCTTCAATTCTCTACTTCCATTATCTAGTTTCTAAAATAGAAACCACACAGACATCATAATTTCTTCATTTATAATATACCATAATATAGTGATTTTGTTAAATGAAACCAACATAAAAGCTTGTGACAACATCAATGGGGTGATGAGGATTAACATTACTGGGTACTTACTGCCATGTATCAGGTTATTTTGTAAGTGCTTTATGTGTATTACCTCATAAAGGCATCCTAACAACTTAAGAAGGTATTTTCATTATCCTTATTTTGTAAATGGGTAAACTGAGGTTAAGTAAGTTGCTCAAGGTTGTATAGTTAGTTAGTAAAAAGGTCAGGATTATGATGCATTCCCTTTAGCTCCAGAGCCTCAGTTCTTTAAAACCACTTCCTATTCTCCATCCTTGGCTTTGTGAATTAAAAATTAATGATTAAGGGGCTGGGGTTGTAGCTCAGTGGTAGAGAGCTTGCCCTGGGTTTGATCCTCAGTACCACATAAAGATAAATAAATAAAATAAAGGTATTGTATCCATCTATAATTACAAATAAATTTTAAAAAGTTAATGATTATCTTCTAAGTCTTACTTATATAAAATTACTTACTTATATAAAATGCAATTAGTCCTCTCAAAAATACAATAATAAACTGGGCTGGGGCTGTAATTCAGTGGCAGAGCATTTGCCTAGCATGCTTGAGACACTGGGTTCAATCCTCAGCACCATGTATAAATAAACAAATAAAGGCATTTTGTCCATCTACAATTACAAAAAAAAATTAAAAAAATATATAATAATCTCTTGATTATTTTCCCTTTAGCTCATTAATCCCAAAAGAAAATTATGAGTCCAATTTATCTAACTGTATACTACAACATATTTCCATCTTTTTATCTGTTGAGGCAGTGTAACATTCTGAGATTCTCCTCTCCCTCCCGCACCCCCCCATTTCTTTCAGGTACCTGGGATTGAACTCAGGGGCACCTGGCCACTGAGCCTTATTTTGTATTTTATTTAGAGACAGAGTTTCACTGAGTTGCTTAGCACCTAGCTTTTTTTTTTTAAATATTTTTTTAGATATTGATGGACCTTTATTTTATTCATTTATTTATATGTGGAGCTGAGAATTGAACTCAGTGCCTCACACATGTTAGACAAGTGCTCTACCACTGAGTCACAGCCCCAGCCCTAGTGTCTCGCTTTTGCTGAGGCTTTGAACTCACAATCCTCCTGCCTCAGCCTCCTGAGCCCCTGGGATTACAGGTGTGTGCCACCACACCTGGCTCTGAGATTATTTCTAATTGTATAAATTAATACATATGCAAGACAGATCTGAGAAAAATAACACAGCTTAATCTAGATGATGTAACCAGGTAAAGAAAAAAGTGTGAAGTATGAAAAGAGAAAGAGAATGTGCAGCCATAGAATTCATTACTAAGAACAAAGGACTTTTTTGGCTTATTGTTCAGAAAACAGTTTATCACTACCTAATCTGTCTACCAAACATACTAGGAAGCATACTGTAAAGCACGCTGCCATTCACTGCTGGTTAGAACACTTCCTATAATCATTCACCTAGTGTGAGAATTATGAGATAAAGAGAAAATAATCTACAACTTGTAAAAAAAAAAAAAAAAGCATGCTATAGAAATTAGAAGAATTGTCTTAGCTCTAAATAGCTCCAATATTTAAGCTCTATTTGAAAAAATTACACTAATAATGCTGTGATTTATTTAAAAATGATAATTCTCAAAGGAAAAATTTCACACTGTTGGTGGGACTGTAAACAGTACAACGACTATGAAAATCAGTATGAAGGTTCCCCTAAAGTCATCATACTATAGTGAAACATGTATACCCATGTTTATAGTAGCACAATTCACACTAGTGAAACCATGACACTAGTCTAGGTATCCATCAACAGATGAATGGATAAAGAAAATGTGGTATATGTATACAATGGAGTTTTATTCAGCCATTAAAAAAAGAAATTATATAATTTGCAGGAAAATGGATGGAACTTGAGATCATTACATTAAACAAAATAAGACAAACTCAGAAAGTCAAGGGTCCTATATTTTCTCTCATACGTGGAAGAGAGAGGAAAATGGAAAAGAAAAATGGGGGTGGGGATCTAATGAAAATCAAAGGGAGATCAGTAGAGGAAAGGATCAGGACTTAGAAGGAGGTAAAGGACAAAGGAAATGCTGGGGAATGATATTGGTCAAATTATATTGTGTGCATGTATGACTACAAATTCCATCATTATGTACAACTATAATACACCAATTAAAAAAAAATAACATTTCTCTCACTAGACTGTGAGCTCCTAAAAGTCAAGGGCAAATCTTTTTTTAACTGAATCTTTAACACCCTATGCAGTGCCTGGATGTTTAACAGATGCTCAATGTATTCGATTGACAGTGAGACCAAACTCCTTGAGAAGGCAAGTGTTCCTGGACTGGTGTTGCTCCTATCTAATGTCTATGGGGAAAGTAGAAGAAGGGCAGTGTTTTTTTTTTTTTTTTTTTAAATATTTATTTTTTAGTTATAAGTGGACACAACATCTTCATTTTATTGGTATGTGTTGCTGAGGATCGAACCCAGTGCCCCATGTATGGTAGGCGAGCGCTCTATCTCTGAGCCACAACCCCAGCCCCGAAGAAGGGCAGTTTATGTGCCTATACTCAAGCATGGACTATCAGGAGAAAAAAGCATGGGGGATGTGAAAGCAAAAGAAGTAAAACCTAGTTTCATGAAATATCTCTTTTGTGTTTTTGCTTTGTTATCAAGGGGCTCCCTTGACAAATTCCACATTTCATACTTTAATTTCAACTTAAATTTTCTGAAATTATATGGAATGTATATACTTGCTCTTTACTTAGATCCTTCTCTGTCCCCAGAATATCTTCTTAACTAATCCATGTTTATAATTTAAGGGAATAGTTAAAGGTTTCTATCTTCTGAGCAGGCATTATTATCAAGGTCTTTATAAACTGTTTATTGCTTTATTTCATGATCTCCTCAGTTATGGTTTGTATTCTGTCATCAATTTCTTTATATATGTGTACCTAAAATATGAACACATTTTATCTTTCCAATTAGATTATTTTTTCCTGTTGAGATGAATGAAAATGGTCTTTGAACATCTTTCTTCAGTTAGGCTCAGCTATGAAAAACTACAAGGCTAATAAAATAAACCTGCTTACAAGTTATTCTTCTAAAATTTGAAGAGTTTTGGAAAATGTGTCATATTATATTAAAGAAACCTGCTTATTTATGGAACAACAGATATTTCTATCTTAGAACTATAAATTAGTTCATTCCTCATCCCTTTTAGGGATTGAAGTGGGGGAAAGAATGAGTTCTAGCATAAAAAACTGCACATACTTAACTATTCCATTAAATACTGATCTATGGTCTATACTATCTATTTCTCAGTATTTCAAATACCTACCCTTTACTCTATTTTTTCTCCTAGTACTTTCTTTCCACACAGGCGACTTCCTAAGGAGCTGAAGAACAGAATAAGACACTTGTTTATAAATCTATAGTTGGAAACACAGACGGTGTCAGGCAAAATTTACTTGCCAAAAATAATGTGTTGTTGCAGATATCTGAAATATTAATGAAGTGAACAAATAAAGCAAAAAATCAGTATAAAACAAAGACACTATTACTAATAAAACTTCTAAGAGGTGCTGGGTTGTGGCTCAGCGGTAAAGTGCCTGCCTAGCATGTGCAAGGCCCTGGGTTCGGTCCTCAGCATAAAAATAAAGATATAAAATTAAAACAAACAAACAAACACAAAAACAAAAAAACTCCTAAGACTATCAAGTTATATATTACAGAAACATTTCTCATATATTAAAGAAATACAGAAGATACATTGTAGATACACGTTTTATCTATAATCATCTCTACCTAAAACAGACAAGAGAGACAATATACCTGATATGATGGCACTGAAGGGTAGGGGATCACCACTCCTTGAATCTGATTTCCGATGCTGTTGGGTTGGCCTCCAACTAGACTCTGACTCTGGGGTTGCTGAACTCCAACTATTCCTTGGTAGTTTTGCTGCTGGTTGGAGATAACTTGAAAACCTGTAAAGGCAAAATGAGTTAAATTCTGTTTTGAGTTTAATATATTCCATCTAACAGGGTATCTCTATTTTAAAAAAGTACTTCTGTGTTCTAAACAACAGAATTTTGTTTTAAGTAGCAAATTGCCAAAGCCCTCTAATTTGAGCAACATTTAAAGTGTTTACTAATTTTAAGTAGAATCATCTACAATTTTTCCTTCTTAAAATACATTCAAATAAAATATGTGCACAAAAACTTCTTATATAGAAAATTATAGGGTAAAAGACTTTGTTAACATAGAATAATCACTATTCACTTTATATTACAATCTTTTACAACACCATTTCTTGGGTATCAGGGCTGCCTACATAATTTGTGAGGCCTGGTCCAAAAGAAAAAAAATGTAGCTCCCCTTGTTAAAAAAGATTAAGAATGTCAAGTTGGTAAGAGCAGAACAATACAGCAAGTATAAGGCCCCATGCACTGCACTGGTTGCAGGCTCATGAAACTAGCCCTGCTAGGGACCAAAAAAAGTGTGTGTTTGCAGGGAACCATTATTGTAGAATGGCTGCATGTTTAAAAATATCACACTAAGATACAAATCCTTGTATTAGGACTATGTCAGACACAGGCAAGTAGGCTTATTCATTATTATTTTTTTTTAGATTATTTACCTATTATTATGGTCACTTAGCAGAGAAACATAATTAAATAGCTTAAGTAATTTACTTGATTCAATCTATACAATGAAGGCATTATTGGTAATTTCAGTAGTATGTTAACATTAGAAATTTACTTTGATAAAGTGAACTTGTCACTTAGCTTAATTAAGACTCTATAATTTAAAAGTAGAGTCGTGAATGTCAGTTGTATTTTGTTTCTTGATCCTAAGAGGACTCACTCAGGTATACCAATTAGCTCAAGTCTCATGGGAACTACAAAATGCTATCACAAATTCTTTTTTTAAAAAGAAACACGATAAAAATAACTTATCATTTAGTTTCAGGGCACTGAAGAAAAGTTTTTACAAAAATGAACTGAATTCTAGTACTGCTTATATGAACTCCAACAGGCAAAGTCCAATGTTTCCCCAGTAACACCACAAACACATTTTGCTCTCTTATATCAGTTTTCATTTCCATCCTCATTTATCTCAAAATCAAGAGAAACTGCAAAGATATTTTAACTACTGACTACAGACAACAATATCACTATAGACATTTAGAAGTCTTAAGGATTCTGCGTAAGGATTAAATAATTGAATGTACTCTAGCATCCACTTTCTTTAAAGACACAAAGTTTATCTGGTAGCTAAACAACATATTAACCACAACAATGTCAAAACCTACAGCAAATCTTTTAATAGTAAAGGGTTTTTGTAAAATGATGCTATTTCTATGGCAATAGTACTACATAGCTATGTTTTGAATGACTTTTACCAGTCTTACTTTGTACAAAAAAAAAAAATGTATATTCTAATTCCTCATCTGTCAGAAAACAATTGATAATAAGCTGTCTCCTAAACTATTCTCCCTTGTGTATTTCCTACATACTACTATTTAAACTTGGAGGTAGGCAAAGGGAGAGATCAGAAGAATCTTCTTCCTCACTTAAAAAATAAAAAATAAAAAAATATATAATTGTAGATGGATACAATACCTTCATTTTATATATTTATATGTGATGCTGAGGATCAAACCCAGTGCCTCACCCACGCTAGGCAAGCGCTCTACCATTGAGCCATAATCCCAGGCCTTCTTCCTCATTTTTTGTTAAAAACTTTTTTTTATAGTTGTAGATGGACATCATACCTTTATTTGTTTTTTATGTGGTGCTAAGGATCAAACCCAGTGCCTCACCCATACTAGGCAAGTACTCTGCCACTGAGTTACAGCCCCAGCCCTTCTTTCTCACTCACTTTTTAATCTAACAATTAACATTCAACTCTATTTTCAGTTCATCAAATGATAGTATTTCAAATTCGTATAACAAATTGCAAACATCATTGAAACATAGTGACATATCTTCGTACCTTAGAAAAATAAAGGACAGGAATAAAATAAGATACAAACAGGATATCTTGTGTTGGAAACGCCACCTCTCAATACATACACACAAGCATATATCACAGCATCAGAATCTGGGCTCAATTCTGTACATATTGGGAAAATGACAGCTAACAAGGAATTGGATGAATTATAGTCTACTAACAAACAAAACAAACAGTGGATACCTGGCAGAATTCCCTGTAACATAATCAGAATTAAAATACTTTGACTTAAATAGTCACATTCCCTTAAGAAACTTTAAATGTTTTGTCTATTCCTTTTTTTTTTTATAATTTTTGGGTAGTGCTGGGAATTGAACCCAGGGTCTTTTGCATTCTAGACATGCACTCTTTCACTGAGCTAAATCCCCATCCTGCATATTACTTTTGTAGTTTACCAAAAATATTCAAGGTTATAGGCTGTCTTAAAAGCAGCTTTGGGAAAAAAAGGCCAATTTAAGTACAAATGTGGTTTTTAAATTTTTTTAAAATTACCTAATTTTGGAAGACTCACCTTAGAGGTACCCTATCTAAAATTCTCTTATGAAGGGAATCTAATTTTCATTAATTCACACTTATTGCCACCCACACATACACATATCCATATAAATACCATGCATGTTTTGAAAATGTGACAACATAATGTGAAATCTGAAACATCTGACCCCAGCACCTGGTCATTCATTACAGAAGGTAGTAAAGAGGATACCATTTGCCTGCTGGGTTGTATAAAGTAAGTGTGACAGGGTTCTTTTCTTTGACATAAGGATTCTTAGAATCACAAGATAAGCAGTATAGCACTGTGAAAATAAGGAGAAACTATTCCTGATATCCATGGAGATAGTGAATTTGTGCTTGGTCTTAAAAGAACATTCCAGCAAAAAGCAAAGGTCTGGAAAAAATAAAGTAAATAATACGTTTGAAGAATAGAAAATACTCAGGAATGACAGGATATGGTATGTAGAGTGAAAAGCAAAAGATTAAAAGCAGAAGAGTACTGATGGAGAAGCGAAGTTTTACAAGCAGGAGAGTGATGAAAATACCAGGAAGTTCCAGATTTTAAAGATTATGAAAGTAGAAAAACCACTAACATTAGTACTTCACTAAGAAGACTCGAACATGTCTTTGAGTAAGAGTGGAGATACTAAAAATAAGAATGCCAAGCACTTTAAAAGAAAATACCATCCTAAAAAGCTCTTGTCCATCTCCTCATAACTGTTCATTGCCTTACATCATTATCTATTGGCAACATAAACTTTATCCTGCTAATTCTTCCCTCATGGTTTGTGTACACTTCTAAAAAATAGAAATGATATGCTTCTTTGGAGTAAAAAAAGAAATTTAAACACCACTACCCTTTTAAGAAAAACAATCCAATCTATATTAGCTCTCACTCAGCTAGGCCAAAATGTGGACATTAGATATTTTCCCTTAGGGAAACAATGGGGGAAAACATATTAATAGACTAGAACCCAAATAATATATGCTTCTACATAAAACCAGAAGTTAATGTGTGTGGACAGGTTAAGTATGGCCAGTTTCTCAAGTCTTCACATTTAGTGAATGGTTTCTGATAGCAAAAGATGAATTTAAGTTTTAATATTACTTGTAAGGTTGAATTCACTTAATTATCTTTTCATTAAATTGACACAATGAGGGGCTGGGGTTGTGGCTAAGCCACAGAGCGCTTGCCTAGCACATGCGGGGCGCTGGGTTCTGTCCTCAGCACCACATAAAAATAAAAATAAAGGTATTGTGTCCAACTACAACTAAAACAAAATATTAAAAAAAGATATAATGAATATAAAGCACATCAGTCGGAAATAAATGGATCACCCATAATAGCTGAATCATAAATTTAATTAACCTCCAAGTACTTATTTGATAAGAACATAATAAGCCATTATTTACATCTAATGTTAAGTTTAATGGTATTATTTGAAAATTTCTGAAAAAAGGTGGACACTGAAAACACTTTTTCAAATAATCTTATTTATTTATTTATTTTTAGTTTTAGGTGGATACAATATCTTTATTTTACATTTATGGGGTGCTGAGGATCGAACCCAGTGCCTCTTGCATGCTAGGCGAGCACTCTACCACTGAGCCAAAACCCCAGCCCTTCAAATAATCTTATTTGATCATGAAATAGATATTCATGGAAGAAAATTTGGAAAATACAAAAAAAAGTTGCTATAGAAAAAAATCATTTGTAAAACACTTTTAATCACCATTTATAACATGTATGGCTAGCTTCATTTTCTACACAGCCAGCAACATATACATATGTATGTTTATATATATTTATATTCATTACTTAAAGAAATGGGATTATATGATTGCTGTTTCAAAACCTTTTTCTATGTAATGCTTCTGCATCTGGTTAATAGAGGTTTTACAAACTATGGGAAGGAAGTATTTAAATAAATTTTCTTAAAATACAGACCTCAAGTTTAGTAATCAAAGAATAATAACTCAAAAGACAAAATATTTTAGGACAAACTTTGTTATCTTCCTGTGATCAGGATGGGATTCTACCTAAAATTCCTTTGTTTTTTCATTTCGAATACTATATAATTATCATTGCCTCAATAGCATCACAAGGTAATGTTAATTGCTAACACTCACTACATTTATTAGGTTTCAGGTACTGTTTTGAGTACTTGCCATAAAAATCAACTCAGTGCTCATATCATGAAACAGGTATAATTATTATCCCTTCTTTGGATAAGAAAATAAAGGCATAAAGAGTTTCATACCTTGCCCAAGGTTACTAGCCTTTATAGTGTAGTTGGGATCTGCACATAGCAGTCTGATTCTAAAATTTTTAGGGACAAATGTTGAAGTAGATAGAGTATTATAGTAATATACAAAGAAGTAGGACCTGACCTTAGATGATAGCTAATGTGAATTTAAGGGCTAAAACCACACCATATTTAAAAGTTTAAATAATCAGCCCACAGTGTCCTCTATCTGTGTGTGGGGGGACTGTCCTACATTTTGCCTACTACTCCCAAGATGCACAGCTTGAGACTTGCACTTCAAAGTTACACTTCCTTATTATAGTTATATTTCACACATATAAAACAGTGGGGAAAGGGAAGAAGAGCTCAAATCATTAAGTATTTAAGGTTCCATGTCCCACAGATTTTTTTTTCCTTTTGTTTCTCAGACTGAGTTATTTACATGTCAATCTCCAATATTCCTCTTTGCCTCAGAAACTGTTTTTGCTCAAAATATTTATTCTGTTGCCAATTCCAGATGAGTCTAAAGAAGAATTCTCTAGCAGAATTTTCACAGATGGTGGCTGTCTTCTCTACAAAGTCAGGATGCTTTGCCAAGAAGTCAGACTTTACACCCCTGGCACGATGCCAGCTTTAACCTGGACATCTTGTGTGCAAGGGGAGCAGTCTGTTTCACAAACGAAGTCTTCAAGTTCTGTGAAGTAATGCCTTTTCCCCATCCACTGAGCAGTTGTACATTCATTCATTTTTACCTTTGATATAAGAAAACCTACCAGGCTTCAACCACAGTGGGAGGGAGTAATCAGGGCCTGAGGAACCTAAGACTGTGGCAATTAAAAGTATAGTTAACATTTGATGCTCTGCATGACTGGTAATCAGGAGGGAAATTTTAGGGGCATTAGGACACATATCTGAGCTCTTCCTTCAAAAGTCTTGATGAGATGTTTGACCACTGTTCCAATAATTTTAGCAAATTATTGCTAAAAGTATATAGTTTCAGAATACACTTTCTAAAAAGTAGGATATTCAAGGTTATTAAAAGATTATTGGGGCTGGACATGGTGGTGCACACCTGTAACCCCAGCAGCTCAGGAGATTGAGACAGGAGGATTTCAAGTTCCAGGTGAGTTTCAGCAATTTAGTGAGGTCCTAAGTAATTTAGTGAGATTGTCTTAAAAAGGGGCTGGCAATGTAGCTCAGTAGCAAAGCGTCCCTGCGTTAAATCCCCAGTACCAAAACCAAACAAAAAAGCCAAACAACTGGATTTCTCTAATGCAAGAAGACTGTAGGACCCAAGATTGGGTTGACTGGCTCAAGTTATTATAATTGTAAGCAAAACTAGAACTATTTAGATGCCAAGCACTAAAAAACTAAAACCAAAAAACTCACCCCCAATATTGTTGTTCAATTCTAATCAAAGATAAGAATTTCACTGTTATTTATGTAAGAAGAAAATCATTAATAATGTAATTTAGTATAAACATAAAGAATCACTAAATTACAGGCATGCCTCAGTATACAATTGCTTAATAAAATTTTATAAGAACTGTTACAAATTCCTCTGAAACTTTGTTTAAACAAAGCAATTTCAGGCTACTGAGGTAGGTTGTTATGGAGTAGCACCTATTAAAGAGACACTTTCATTCAGGTCCCTTATGTAATTATTCAGACAAAAGGAAGAAGGGAAAATAGTTCTGATAGTTTCAAAAGTATAGTCTGAAGACTGCCAAGTATGAGAAAAAGATCCAGTGATCTGGAAAAGAGGGAGAAGGTTGAGGATTAGGAAGGAGAAATAGATTCCTGAAGAATGAAAAGTTCTATTAGGTTACAAAAAAAAAAAAAAAAAGAGTACTTTCAGTATTCTGACATTTAATATATCACCAACTTGGTTACAATGTCAATTATTCTTTCTTAATTAAAAAGTATGTTTCTGTCAAGTGCACCAACTTCTTTGAACAAAGAGAAGCACTGTTTGGTATACAATTTTGATTTTTACAGATATATGAATTCTAGTCAAATAAATAATAATCTCATTTACCAATCCAATAAATAATCTCATGTTAACAACAACAACAACAACGAAAGTATGTTTCTGTATTACAGACTTTAAAAAAATTCTGTGATACAGCTGGATTTAACCTGGAAATTAAAGGAATATAGGATAACTTATATAGAAATGTTTGTCAATCTTGGGAGAATGTATCTATATTGTAGAGCATGCAATACCAATAATAATACCAAATGGAATTAACATCTAGATCTCAACACAGGTGCTTGTTAACCCTACCATTTTCCTTTGGTAAAGGAATGCATAATTGCAATAATATCCCATTTCTTCCAGCACTTTCAGAGGAAAGCACAATCAATTCTGCAAGCTGAGAGAACTAGGACAATATAAATTGATGGCTCAGGCACTTCCCTGGAGGGCCCCAAAGAAAATTCTATTTTAAACTCTATTTCACTTTAACAGAGAAGGGAGCAAGAAAGAAATACAGTGTTCAGCAAAAAAGTAGACTTTAATAGGCTAGTTTTATTTTATATAAGTGACCTGAGCTAGCTTTTGTGTTAAAGGAAAGCATTCTTAATAACAGATTAGATACAATCAGAAAGATAATAGAAGAAATGAAGAATGACTTACAACAGCCATAAATCTAAGGTTATTTCCCTTAATAGTAGTATTAAAATTTTTAAGTCTGAACTTGTACAGGAGCAGTACTGTGAAAGTAGTTGGTTTTTTATTTAAAAAGATGAGCTATTTTGCTAAATCTAAATTTATTTGTAAATTAGAAGAACTATTTCCAAATTATCAAACTCTCAGGCTTATAATCCCAGTCATCTTTCTATTTGTGGCATTATTTTAGTGGGCAGGCAAGTTCAATTAAGGTTAGTTCCCTCAGGCATATTTGGAAGGGGATAGCTGTCATCATACTTCACTATTCTTTCTCCCCATCATTCTCTGTTCTCCTACCTTTGTGCCCAAAATAAACATAAATACAAAACAAAAAACCCCTCAATTCTAATTAAATCAGCTACACAGATGTTTTAATTCTCAGCTGTTTAAATGACTATCCTATTGAACAACTTAAGGAAATCTCCGGGTACTTACCAGATATATTTGGCTCCAGATTTCAGTGGCAGCAGATTAATGGAGAAGGGAAAAGGGAAATAGGTGGATTTGTAGGTATTATAAAATGTCTGATTCTGTGCTGCTCACAATGCTAAGAAATGTTCAAAGAATCAATGAAAACATAAGGCTAGCCAGGGCTACCACCTAGTAACACAAATACAAAATTCTTTTTACCCGGTAATAGTGTCAAATAAAGAAATTATTGACTTTCCTGTAGTCTCTATTTGACACAGCTGAATCTCCTATCAATATGTTCCCTCCTCTGCTCACCTAAAGTGGTATTTCTTCCTTGCTTGCCTTTAAACCCAAGTTGCTCTTAAATTTATGCCCTGCAATTCTGCCAGTGGTCTGCATGTCTTATACTATTTATCCTAAATCATGTTTTCTATAGTGTAGTTCATCAGGATCTGACCATAGTTTGCTGGTAACAAACCTTAATAAATTTGGAATCACATGGTTGAGTTACTGGAAAGCTGACTGAAGGTATAAATTTACTGATATTCTTTATATTTGTCAACTGGTTGCAAAACTAAAACTATATTTAGTTTTACAGAATTATTTTCTCATAGGCATGCAATAATAACCCAGTTTGAAAAAAAAATTGAATTATATCCTTGGCCCAAGTAGCTTCAAATGCATTTAGGTATCTTAGGTCCATTTGAAGGCATGCTTTAATTTATAATGTCCCTAAAAATTTGTGTAGCAATAGGAAAAAGACATATTTGACTTCTGCTAATGAGTTTGGCATGCTTAAGACAATAAACTTTTTTTGATAAGCTCCAAACCATACTGAATCTGGCATTCAAATCTGCTTTGGAAAAGAAATTAAAGCAATAGTTTTCATGAATTTTTAAAAGGTAAATTATATTAAGCCAAGGTTATCACTTAAATTAAATGCTTATTTCTGAGTATAATGCATGATTAAAAGGCAGTTACAATTAATGGAAATTATAAACAAATGTTAATAGCTTAGCATAAAAAAAAAAAAAAAGCAAAAAGCAAAAAGCAAAAAGCAAAAAGCAGTGGAAATCTGAGTAAAAAGAAGCCAGGAAGCAGCTGAAAAAGAGACCGGTTCACTGTGAGAAATGTAAGCCTCTCAGACAGTGCTACGGCCCCGAATCCAACAGCTCAGGAACAAGGCCAATTATAGCAAAATATTAAACATGTATGGTGAAGCTGCAAACTTTTAAAAAGAGTTGTAAGAATGAAAGCAGCTGCCTATAAAAGAACCAGGGCTTCAGAAACCTAAAGTTTTTGCTATAATTACTACCTGCAGAAGAGTTTTTCTATAGCACACCAAACTCCTCACATGCAGTGTACTTTATTGTATTCAAACTACACATTTTAAAGGGTTAAGATAATACATCTACTATTCCAATAGGCAAGTAACATTATCTTCTGAAACAGTTGCTTGTATGACTCTAATTATTGACAGTAAGTTGCTAAGCTGCTGCAAATCAATTCTCTAATATTCATCTTTCTCAACCAGAAATGGCTCACAGGAGATACAGAGAATCATGGAATTTTAGAGTACACAGAGGTTCAATAGACAATACAGTAAAACTCCCTTACTTTTGCAAGTGAGTAAACTAAAACTCAGAGGCTTTAAGTGATACAGCTAACACCAGTTAAAAATGACTAGGAGCCATCAGAATTCTGACTCATAGTTTGCTATTTTTTACACATTATACAATGGACTGTCCAGAATTTCTTCTGTTTCTGTAGATGGGATAACTCAATCTTATTTCAAATGATCATGCTCAGTAGTTTCACATTTTTAATGACTAGTGCATTCATTTCTCAGCAGTTAAATTAATACTATTTCAATTTGGTTTCCTTAATAAGTGGAGATTTATTGTCAGTTAGATCAATGTAACTCTTGTCCACTGGCACACACTTGGCTACCAAAGCATTTTATTCTTGAGAAATCTTTTCAACCTTCTCTCTACCTTCAAAAGGGAAAAAATAATAGAAAATTCGGATTTCTTTTCTACTGCCATACCCTAACCAGCCTAATAATAATTGACTCAGCTGGGTTTGTTAATTTGGGCAAAATTTATTAAAACTCACATATATACATTTAACTATTATTTGTGCCACAGTGAAGAAAATTTGTTCCATGTTTACCAATGCTTTCATTATTTCATTGAATAATTAGTTTCACCCTTTTATGTAATAAAAGAAAACAACATGCTTCTTGATATTTGTAGGGTATGCAAGTGTTGTGTGGCCAAAAAAAAAAAAAAAAAAGTAAAGGATGTGGTAAATTTCTCATTTTAATCAGATTGAGATGGTGAAATAAATACAAGGAGGGGCTGGGGTTGTAGCTCAGTGGTAAAGTGCTCGCCTCGCATGCGGAGGGCACGGGGTTCGATCCTCAGCACCACATAAAAAATAAAATAAAGGCATTGTGTCCAACTAAAAAAAAATTGTTTAAAAAAATAAATACAAGGATTAAAAAAACTCTAAAAAGGAAATGCTATTGTTTAACTATAAAAAATTCCTTAGACTACATCTTTTTATAAGAGTTCAAATTCCTACTAATTCTATAAGAAGATATAATGTAATTATCACCATAGTATCTGCTGGGTAGATTTGCAGGGAAATTTTCTATTATACTTATTAGCATAACAAAAATTCCTCTTAGATAAGAATGCTTTTCTTTTTTATTCTTCAAACTGAATGAGATAAAACTAACTTAAGCTGTAAGAGGCTACTGCATAAAACAACTAAATGGACAAAATTAGTTTAAAAGTGTCACATTATGTCTAAGTTGTAATAGTCAAGCAAAGGGTCCAAAACTATTCAAAGACATGATTCTCTTTTCTGTGCCTGCATTATCTGACTTATTGTTTCCTTTCCTTTTTTTATAAGTAGGCATAGAGAAAACATCACAATTAAAAACATCACCGACAATATGCATATGCTAAAATATCAGACATTTTGGTTATTGTCTAGGAATTTGTAATCATTTTCCATTAAGTGAAAAATTCTTTTGCAGAGATGCATTTGCACTAGCACATTAGTCCCAATTTATGATTAAAAATTTTTATTTTGTAGGCAGTTTGATAATGAAAAGGATTAAAGATCTTGCCATGGAAAAGAACAAAACTACAATATAGGAAAAAAAATAGTTGCTTGCCTCATTAACAGCTTACAGTAGTGAACTGAATTAATTTGTCAAACAAAAGGTGCTAGCATGAGGATAAATTTCTTTTCTTTTTTTAAATATCATGACATCAATTGTAATCAATGTTAGTTTTAGAAGAAAAATCAGACAAAAATATTAAAGAAAAGTCAATCATCTGAGGTCCAGGAAAGTTTAGAAAATAATTTCTATTAGAACAAAACAACAATGTATGTAAAGCATGAGCAGTATCATGACCAATGGTACCATGTATAAAAAAACAATTTTTGATATCTTTTGAAATTAGAATATATGCTAATTTATATTATTTGACATGGGCTGTATTATTAAGCTTCAGGTAAACCTTAAACTAAAAAGAGTCATATTTGAGACAGAGAACACATTCTCACTTGGCTAAAATGGCCTGTTAGTACTCAACATCCTTTGGAAAACATTTGTCACACATACAATACAAGGCTAATAATACACAGAAAAGGGAAGAACTTGCATACTAGGTACAAGACCACTCCCAGAGGAAACAGGTTAAGGATGTGAAAGTTCTGCTGCAGAATTATGCTAAGTATGGTTTTCATCTGATAAAGGAAGTTGATGAATCATAATGATCACAGGAGCCTGCACCCCTAAGAAGTAAGAGTACTTCTCACCAGATGGGCCAGGCAGAGATGTTTCTCCTGAAGTGGAGATAAGCCTCAGAGTCATACATAATTTCAAGAGCAGCAAACTCCTCAGAGGAGGTGATGGTGCCTCCATGAGTCACACTTGCATAGTTTGAGGACCTTCAATAGTTACAAACAGCTAGAAATTCTCTAAAGAGACTAACAATAAAATTCTACTTCAACCCCATAGAGTTATGAAAGCCCAGATAAATACCTTATTAAACAATTGGGACATAAGAATACAACTAGTGTGAAGCATATTTTTACACTAATATTATAGCTGTTTTCACTGAAGCCTTGAAGAAAATTTGAAAGAGGGCAAAAGGAAAAGAATGCTGAATTTAAATATATATTGTATGTCTAGTATTAGACTGAATTTGTTTTCTTTTTCTATATAATCAAGAACTGAAAAAAATACACTGAAAATACACATAGAAACATTCCTTTAAGGCATTTTTAATGAGACTAAGATAATAAAATATCATCCCTCAGCTAGAGTTCTCAATCAAATTTAGGTGGTCTTGGTCTTTGTTTCTGGTTAGTCCTTAAGAAGACATTTTGCATTGCCTTGCCTCTCTTTGCTGTTTTGAGGCTGTAGAGGGCTTCTATTACCATAGCAGTGAGGACTAGGCAGCTGCACACCACATTCTTAGCCTGGCAGAACCTTCCCATTGTGGCTCTCATCCCTTTAGAATACAAATCTGACAGTGTGCTGGTTTCTGGAGACTTCTAAGATATGTTCACTATTTAAATCTCACTGGCTTACATACTCATATTATGCACATATTTAGATCCTTGAATGTGATAGTATCTTAATTAATTTTGAAATTTGATGAAAAAAAGCAATATCCACAGCTAAGAATGCATGACATCAGAAATGTGACTCACCTGTCTGCTGTGCAGGCTGTGGCAGTGGTTGGTTTAGATGTGAACTGTAATGGACAGAAGGGACAGGGCGGTACTGAGGCTGATTGGAGTGATAGTGGCCTGGAGCACAATAACAGGCTGGCATCTAGGATTATAAACATTGAGGACAAAAATCAATTTCACTTGCAAATTTCCCCCACCCTTGTGAGGAACATTAGAGTATTTGAATAATAATTCTTTCCAGCCATCAATCATCTGAAATCTGATTTTCTAATTTTTACATTTAATGGAAAAAGTTAAAAAATTCAAACATACAGTATACACTAATGTGCCCACCAATCATATTTGAATATTTTTGCCATTATTTATTTCAGATTTCCCTCTTTTTTAAAGCCAAATACTACTGAAATAACAGGATCTTGTAAGTTGCTGAGGCTGCCTTTGAACTTGTGATCCTGCTGCCTCAGCCTCCTGATTCGCTGGAATTACAGGTATGTGCCACCATGCCTGGCTATAGTTCTATAAATGTCTTAAACTTTTACTATATATCTACAATCTATACATATATTGTTGAGTGTTTAAAAATGTTAATTTGTGGTACTTTACTATATACAACTTCATGAAACTTATTTTGCGATTAAAATCATTTATGAAACTTATCTTCGTTGAAACATGTACTGTTAGCTCAGTTAACTGCTGAATATCATTCACTGCATAAATAAACCAGTTTATCCACTTCCATACCAATACACTATTGCACATGTCACGTCTTACTTTTCCTCACATTTCCTTTGATTTATTGATTTATTTTTCCTTTCAGAGCTATTCATATCAGTTGTGAATTTCTCTTAATTTGACCTAGGATGAGGTGAAGAATAAATAAATAATTCAGTGGAGCGTAAATAGGCTCATTTTAGAGAGGTCACAGGCTTCCTCAGGTTCTGTTCTTTTGATTAGATGACTTCTAAGAAGATCAGAGATCTATGGCAATCTTAAAGGGTACCCATCTCATCTGAAAACCAGCCAAGCATAAAATTCCTCTACTGGTTGTAGTCTTGAGAATCTCCAAAGTTCATGGCAGTTTTCCTGTCTATGATACACTAGAATAGATGTTAATATATATGGGATCTCTTCATTTATTTTTTTTCCTGGAAGTATCAGCAAGTAACTGGTAAAACCTGAAATCATCTTATTCACTATTATGCTTTCTTTTATTCCTTGTAATTAAAAAAAGACATCATATTTATTTAGTTGTAGTTGGACACAATATCTTTATTTATTTATTTTATGTGGTGCTGGGGATCGAACCCAATTCCTCACGTATGCGAGGCAAGCGCTCAACCACTGAGCTACAATCCTAGCCCCAAGACATCACTTTTTAAGGCAAAAATTGTAACATTATTTTTGTTTTTACAATGTATACAGATGCAATATATATGACAACAATAACAAAAGATAAAGAGAGGGTAAATGTTATTATACTGTACATGACTGCTATACTTTCAAAAGTCACTTGAGGTAGACTTTGGTAAACTAAAGGCACATGTCCCTACAAAAACAAACATTCACAAGTTTCATAGGGATGTAGATAAAAAGACAGAAAATGGAATATTTAAAGCTCAAATCAAAAGGCAGGAAAAGAAACAAATAGAAATAAGATATATATAGGAAATGGAAAACGAATAGCAACATGGTATATCTAACTATGTCAATAAAAATGTTAAATCTAAAGGGTCTAGTAATACTTCCATAGTTGGGTTTTAGATTTTTATCCATTGGGATAAAAATCTAAAACCCAACTATGAAATAGACATAAGACAAGCTTTAAGTGAAAGGCTGGAAATAAAAGTATAGAGAAGAGGACACATCATTTAAATGCTACTTGAAGAAAAGCTTATGTCATATTATCTTCAATCTCAGGTAAAACAGAATGCAAAACAAGAAATACTAAAGAGAAAAACATTTCAAAATGATACGAGTTTATTTATCAGGAAGATATAATAAAAATAAGTTGCCTGACACAGATTCAAATACTACAAAAAATGGACAAAATTTAATGGAGAAACAAATTTAAAACAAAAAACAATATGAAAAAAATGAACAATTTAAGTACATATAAAAACATGATGTTTATTAAGAGTGGAAGACTTAAGATGGCAATGATGTCCGAAGAGATCTGTATGTTCAGGATTATATCAATCAAAATTCCAATGGCCTTGTTTGCAGAAATAGAAGTTTGTTTTGAAATTCATGGGGAAATACAAGAGACCTGAAAGTCAAAATAATCTTGAAAAAGAGCAAACTTGGAAGACACATAATTTCCATTTAAAAAAATTAATGTATTAATGATATGAAGACAAAAATATAGAATAATGAAGTAGAGTCAAAACAAAACACAAAAGCCCCTTATAGCTGGGCACAGTGGCACACGCCTGTAATCCCAGCAGCTTGGGAGGCTGAGGCAGGAGGATCTCAAGTTCAAAGCCAGCCTCAGCAAAGTGAGGTGCTAAGCAACTCAGTGAGACTCTGTCTCTAAATACAAAATAAGGCTGAGGATGTGGTTCAATGACTCAGTGGCTCTGAGTTCAACCCCTGGTACCTACCCCACTCCCCAAAACCCTTACATTCAAGGTCTATTGATATTCAACGAAGTACCAAGACTCTTCAAGGGGAAAAGCAAAGTGCCCTCAACAAATTATGACGGAATAATCAAATAATCACACAAATACTTTACAAAAGAATGAGGGGTGCCCTTACTTCATAACACAAAAATTAACTCAACATGGATACATGACCTGAATACAGGAGCTAAAGTCATAAACTTCTTAGGAGAAAACATAGTCAAAAATCTGCACGGCCTTGTTTTGGGAATGGATTCTTAGATATGCTATTGAAAGTGAGCAACAAAAGAAAATACAGATGATGTAGACTTTATTAAAATTAAAAACTTCTGTACATCAAAGAATGTAATCAACAAAGTGAAAAGACAACTTTATAGAATGGGTAAAAATATTTGCAAATCATACATCTAATAAAGGTCCTAATGTCCAGAACTCGTAAAGATTTATTATAATTACACAACATAGAGATCAACATAGGCTATACAATGATTCCAAAGATATTGAAAGTATGATATAAGGGGGATATTAGGAACAACTTTATGCCAAAAAATTTGTAACATAAATGAAATGGACTCAAATTATCAAATCTGATCCAAAGAGAAACAGGAAATTGTAATAGCTCTAAGAAATTCAATCTGAAATTTAAAAATTTTCTTTGCAAAAAGCTTCAGGCACAGATGATTCAATGATGAATTCTAACAAAAAATTTAAGAAGAAATAGCAAGAGCCCGACCCCACCGTATGTAGATCGTAGCCAACTTTTTCTTCTATCAGACGGCGTGTCTCTGATTTGATATCAAGCTCCTTGATCCATTTTGAATTCACTTTTGTGCATGGCGAGAGAAAGGGATTCAGTTTCATTTTGTTGCATATGGATTTCCAGTTTTCCCAGCACCATTTGTTGAAGATGCTATCCTTCCTCCATTGCATGCTTTTAGACCCTTTATCAAATATAAGATAGTTGTAGTTTTGTGGATTGGTTTCTGTGTCCTCTATTCTGTACCATTGGTCCACCCGCCTGTTTTGGTACCAGTACCATGCTGTTTTTGTTACTATTGCTCTGTAATATAGTTTGAAGTCTGGTATCGCTATACCGCCTGATTCACATTTCCTGCTTAGCATTGTTTTTGCTATTCTGGGTCTTTTATTTTTCCATATGAATTTCATGATTGCTTTCTCTATTTCTACAAGAAATGCCGTTGGGATTTTGATTGGCATTGCATTATAGCACAAAAGTTAATAACTAGAATCAACAAATGGGACTTACTCAAACTAAAAAGTTTTTTCTCAGCAAAAGAAACAATAAGAGAGGTAAATAGAGAGCCTACATCCTGGGAACAAATCTTTACTCCTCACACTTCAGATAGAGCCCTAATATCCAGAGTATACAAAGAACTCAAAAAATTAGACAATAAGAGAACAAACAACCCAATCAACAAATGGGCCAAGGACCTGAACAGACACTTCTCAGAGGAGGACATACAATCAATCAACAAGTACATGAAAAAATGCTCACCATCTCTAGCAGTCAGAGAAATGCAAATCAAAACCACCCTAAGATACCATCTCACTCCAGTTAGATTGGCAGCCATTATGAAGTCAAACAACAACAAGTGCTGGCGAGGATGTGGGGAAAAGGGTACACTTGTACATTGCTGGTGGGACTGCAAATTGGTGCAGCCAATTTGGAAAGCAGTATGGAGATTCCTTGGAAAGCTGGGAATGGAGCCACCATTTGACCCAGCTATTCCCCTTCTCGGTCTATTCCCTAAAGACCTAAAAAGAGCATGCTACAGGGACACTGCTACATTGATGTTCATAGCAGCACAATTCACAATAGCTAGACTGTGGAACCAACCTAGATGCCCTTCAATGGATGAATGGATAAAAAAAATGTGGCATTTATACACAATGGAGTATTACTTTGCATTAAAAAATGACAAAATCATAGAATTTACAGGGAAATGGATGGCATTAGAGCAGATTATGCTAAGTGAAGCTAGCCAATCCCTAAAAAACAAATGCCAAATGTCTTCTTTGATATAAGGAGAGTAACTAAGAACAGAGTAGGGTTGAAGAGCATGAGAAGAAGATTAACATTAAACAGGGATGAGAGGTGGGAGGGAAATGGAGAGAGAAGGGAAAAAGCATGGAAACGGAAGGAGACCCTTAGAGTTATACAAAAGTACATACAAGAGGAAGTGAGGGGAAGGGGAAAAATAATACAAGGGGGACAAACGAATGTCAGTAGAGGGGGCAGAGAGAGAAGAGGGGAGGGGAGGGGAGGGGGGGGGTGATAGTAGAGGATAGGAAAGGCAGCAGAATACAACAGACACTAGTATGGCAATATGTAAATCAATGGATGTGTAACTGATGTGATTCTGCAATCTGTATATGGGGTAAAAATGGGAGCTCATAACCCACTTGAATCAAATTGTGAAATATGATATATCAAGAACTATGTAATGTTTTGAACAGCCAACAATAAAAAATTAAAAAAAAAAAAAAAAAGAAGAAATAGCAAAATTCACACACAAATTCCTACAGAAAATAAAGGAGGGAGAATAATGCCTCACTCATTTTGAGGCCAGTATGGTACCACCCTGATGATAAAACCAGAGACATTATAAACAACTATAGACTAATATCCTTCATCAACACAGATGCAAAAGTACTTTATACTAAAAAATTTACTCAGCAAAATATAAAAAGAATACTCTACCATGACTAAATGGGTCTGCTCCAGAAATTAAAAGTAAGTTAAACATTGAAAAGTTAGTCAACCTCAACAATTGAATATTTCAAAACAGTAGAGAGGATAATGACTGTTCCCAACAAAAAGAAATAATAAAATATCTGAGGGTGCAGATATGCCAATTGCCCTGATCTGCTCATTACATACTGTATAAATGTATTGAAATGCCACATTGTACCCCAGAAATAAGTACAAATATGTTATTTCAAAATAAAAAAATTTAAAATAACCAATTAAAACAATTCACCATATTCACAGAATTAAAGGAGAGAAATCACAAGATTATCTCAGTAGATACCAAAAATCACTCCAAAAAATTTAATACTCTTTCATGGTGAAGAGTCTTAACAAATTAGGAATAAAAGGGAACTTCTTCAACTTAACAGAATATGTTTAAAAAGCTTGCAGATAAAACCACACTTAATGATGAAAGCCTGCATTCCTTCCCCCTATGATTGAAAGCAAGGCAAGAATATGTACTTTCAAAACTTCTATTCAAGTTGGGAGTGGTGGCATAAACCTGTAATCTCAGTGGCCTGGGAGGCTGACGCAGAAGGATGGCAAGTTCAAAGCCAGTCTTAGCAACTTAGTTAGATCCTGTCTCAAAATCAAAAATAAAAAAGGGCTGTGGTTTAGTGATTCATCACCCTTGGGTTCAATCCCTGGTACCAAAACAACAACAACCCCCTGCCCCCCAAACCTTTACTCAATATTATATTGGAGTATCTCCCTTGTCAATGAGGCAAGAAGAAGAAAAAACAACAGGCATACAGATTGGAAAAGATCATAGAAATAATCTTGGGTGTAGAAAATTCTAAGCTGTCTACAAAAAAACCTACTAGAATAACTGAATACAAAGGCCACAGGAGAGCAGGTGTAGCTCAATGGTGGAGCCTAGCATATGGGAGGCTGTGGGTTGGACCTGCAGTACTGCAATACAAAACAAAACCACAGGATACAAGATCAACTTATTCTTATATTCGAGATACTAGCAATTAACAAACAGAAAATTTAAAAACAATTCTCTTTAGAATAGCATTTAAAAACATGAAAATAAAAACTGTATAAAGAAAACACTAAAATACTGATGAGAAAAATTAAGATCTTAATTAAGAGACATTATTTGTTCCTCTATTGGAAGTATCAGTATTGTTAAAACATTAATTCTCCCCAGAAATGGTCTCTTCTTTTTGAAATGCTATTTACATTTATTGTGTTTTCCTTAAGCTAATTAAAAACAAACAAATACACACATACCTCTCTCAGGATCAGAAGGAAATTCAAAGATTATGTAGCTAAACTCACCAACATTTACCTGTCAATGTGGGTGTCCAACATGTGCTTAACTGTCCCCAGATGGGAGAAGATAAGTTTATATACTGTCACAAATTCTTTCATGAGAATTTAAAATCAGGTCTTTGAAGTGAAAACTGATCATAAATGAGAGGCTCCAATAAGAAAGAAAAGATGAAAAATCAATGTACCTGTGGTGAGGGCTGCTGGATATATCCCTGCTGTTGGAGCACAGGTTGGCTGACAGGATGACCAGAGGCAGAATAGCCAGCAGTAGGGACTGGCTGCCCAGGTGGTATGGGGGGAGGAGGAGGAGGTGGTGGTGGAGGAGGAGGAGGATGTGGTGGGGGTGCTGCTGTCACAATAAATCCAGACTGCTGTGGAGACTGAAGAACAACAGTGGACTGGTACATGGTGGCATGAGGATCAGAACCATCAGCAGATGTCTGGCGGGCAAGACTCATGTGGCTGAACTGAGAACCAAGGTTATCCTGCTAAAAAAGGGAAAAGTTTGCAATTAATAAGCCTTTTACACATGGTCCGAGCTAATCCATGAAAAGTATTTTACATAAAAAAGAAAAAAACTTCTATATAAAAAAAGTATCTTATACATTTTTAACTGAGTTGCAATAGTATATATTATGGACATCAAACACATCTACAACAGATCTGATTTAACAGAAGAGCACTTTCAAGAACATGAGAACTCTTAAAGCGGAAGGCAGGGCTATTATAATGGCATTATTACAGTTATTTATAAAATATAGCTAATGAGAGCATGCAGAAAAGATCAAAAAATGAAAAGATATTTATTTAAATAGATTAAATACATATTAGTATTTTTAAGTAAAATTGGACATTTTTATATTATACATTTTCTGAAAGTACTTCAAAGACCAGGTAAAGAATAAAGTGATGAATACTTTTTCCTAGAAGGCAAGACTCCAGTTCTGTGCATTTCTGTACCACAACAATCAAAATCCAATCACCCAGCCCCTCTCTCTAATCTCTTTGATAATAATTTGGTCTTCCATTCTATTCTTCCCTAGTGTCACTAAAGTTAAATGTTACATAAGTGTAATCCAAATGACAGTTTATGCTGCTTCTGCACTCACCCAAGACATTATTATGATTTATGTGTCATCTGACGCATCAGTGTTAAGGACCACCTTCTACTGGTCTAGAAAAATACCACTAAAATAGTATGATGTTTAAATAGAATTATCCTTCTTCCAGGGAGCCACAGATAACAATATATACCTCATTTTATTACAAAGTCAATCCTGAAAAAAAGTGATTTACAAAATTGTGGCAACTGAGTTGCCAAATTAAAGCTGACATATTTGCAGTTTCTAGTCTGATGGTTTTTAGAAGTAAATTAATGCTATGGAGAAGAAAAAGGATTGCAAAAGGGGAACCTGATTTCAATAATTGAAAATACATAGTTTTACTCTTCCCAAGTACTCTAGTGCCATCACACTAATTCAGTGAATGGATTTGATAGGAAAGAGCATACCTACTGAACATACTTGTTAGCTATACTTAAATAAGTAATATGGTAAAGTATTCTTAAATGAGATACCATTTACAACAATGTCAGAGACACATTGAAAAGTCATTTTCTAATTCTAGTGAAAATTTCCAAAACATGTTTGAGGCTTTTTGCTACTCTTTTCTGAATATTTTTAACACTATAAAAATTTCTTTTTTTTCACACTGGAAGTAACTTTTGGAAATAATTTAGAGCTAAGGCTGGTAAATAAGGTTGTCCTAGCTCCAAACAAAGTCACCACCAACAAAACAAAATGTTTCCAAAAAGAGTTGGGGATGATAGTCAGATATAGTTTGTAATCTGACTTGAAATACAATTTCAAAATGTGATGGTCAATATAGTCTAAAAAATAGCAGTATTACTGCAAAAAAATATTAAGGCTGTTAGTAATTTCATTTTAAGGAAAGGAAACTAATGTTTACTTAAAATATACTTCATGCTAGGCATTATGCAGAAGGTACTTTACATTGCTGCTTCAGGGTCACAGCTAATGTGGCAGTGTACTCTATACACTGAGAGGTATAATTTGGGGGCAGACTTTGGATTAAAGGAGGTCCCATTACTTTATAGTTAGAAATAAAGTATCTAGAGATCTTCAGGAAGATACTTAGAAGAGGTCCTCTGAAGCTCTAAGCTATAATTTATTCTAATAACTGGTACTGAATCTTCTGGACTCATAACACTGGGGACAGAATAGAAAATCTGAATCCAGATAAAACCTGCCATCCTACAACTGCACAGATTCTACACTGATCTCTAAGAGAAACAAAGCTAAAACATTTTAGAACTAGAATAGTCAATCTGAAAATTATCTCATTATGAAAAAGTAGGAAAATATTAGAGTTTAAATTATCATTATAATAGGCCAATATTACCACTATTTTATGGAAAAGAATTATTACTAACAGATTAGAAAACACTTCTTTTAGTACAAATGCACCCCCCTGACACTAAGAAAAATCACAAAATGTCATAATACACTGATCCCATTCCTGAGCATTTATCACATATCCAACATAAAGAAACAACACAGGAGGTGAATAGAGATATAGTACCACGGAATATTGCTGGGTGGGTGAGACTGGCAGGAGCGGGGGTGGGTAAGGGGCTGTAGAGCACTGAACAGGCTGAGCAGAGGACTGCAGAGGACGAACAGGCTAAAGAATAATAGGTCGGCAAACAATGTTAATGTCAGAATAAAATGCTAGAAGAATTGCATTAAATGGAAATTAATAGTTTTGGGCAATAGCTTTAACATTTACAAAGTCATTTAAAATACAACAGAGGAAACAAAACAATACCAAATGAAGAAACTACACAGTGAAACTTTTGAGAACATTCTATGCCTAAATTTACTTCATAACTAGAAGGATTTTTTTTGTGATAAAAATACTTCTTTATTATAGATTAATGCAAATAGGTAATTGAGCCATTTTAAATTCTATTATCTAACAAAGACCCCTGGGTTAAATTAGTAAAAGCAAAACTATTTATACTTTTTTCCTCATTTTTATGGAGGGACTGTCCTATTTAGGTATATAACACTAAATTATAAATGAAAAAACTTCATTCTTATTATCAGAGAGTAATAACTTACACAATGTTTATGCAAATTATCCTATTTGATAAGGCATGATCAAATACTCTTTTAGGGCCAAAGTTACTAAATTTTAGCAATTTTGTAAGAAAAATGCATTGTGGGTAACATTAATAGTAACAACTTAAAATAACAACCTTAGTTAACAATACATACATATGCACACACACAAACTCTTTAAAGTAAGGAAGATAAATAATTCCCTTTTAATTAAACATGTTTTATTAAAAGAATACACATTAGGAGCTGAAAAATGAGTTACTAGAAATCTTTATCCACTAATGAAATACTCCTGAGTTCTAGGAAAGAGTTTTTATATGTTTCCTGGGGGCACTAAAAAACAGGTATTCTGAAAAATTAAAAAAAAAAAAAAGTTTTGATCATTTGAAAAATTGGGGAATATAGCTGACCATTTATACAATAACACTAGTATATGATTTCATCTCAATCTTATATTTATAAATTTGATTATAAAGGGGATAAGAATACATATAGGCTTGAACACTACTGTGATCCACTTTACAGATGACAATCAGAACAAGGAAAAAGAAGTGATGTGTAGAAAGTAAGATACATAAGCAGATGCAGAACCTGGGTACTCTAATCTGTTATTTTTGGTGAAAATGTATATTCATAAAAAAAATCTTGCTTTGGACAATACCTCTGAAGAGAATGATTTAAAAATGTAAGACAAACTAAAGGAATGACTGCTCAGGGAATAATCTAAATCAGGAAAAATTCTGAGGGCAACTAAGATTTATGAGTTGCCCTTTTTTAGTACAAAACCAACACTATGGTTTCTAGAAAGCAAAACAAGACAAAAGGTTTAGATTAGTATAGATTCCAATAAAAATGCTAGATTAAAGTGAAAGCACAAAAAGAAAAAAAAAAAGTAAATGCTGAACTATCTGTAGAGTAGCCTCTGGTTGCTCACAAACCTCTGGACTAGAAATGAGCAAGCTTCCTAGAAGATGACAGTGTATATCACACTAATGAGGCACAGTGGCTTTAGAACTTCTATTCAATGTGTTATGAAGACAGATAGCCATTAAGATACAACTTTGAGAAAACTTGACCTTCTATATAAGTGTCAGATGCAACAAAAATTTTGGTCTTTTTGAGGATAAAAGAAAGAGTACTATGAGAATCAAGAATATGGATTAATGCCTCCCAGTGTCAGATGGTAAAGAGCCAACTGTGGGCTAAAAGACTGATGGATCAAAGTGAAATTCTAAGAAAGAGCCTTAGCACTTCCTTTTCTGACTTTGCATTACCTACAAAACAACATCCATCTAAAGTAATTGGTTTTACATTATATGGTTAAGAAATTAGCCCATTTGGAAGGTTTGGAAATCACAGCATTATTTTGTTTGTTTATTTGAAATTCTGTGAATGAATGATCTCAGTGTGCAAAAGATAGCTATTGACATCATTTGATCATTGAGACTTTGCTTTTTTATCTGATAATGAAAACCCACAACACTTAAGACAGTGCCAGGAAAATCAGTCATGGAGTTTGATGCATGCCTCAAAACCTCAAATTATAGCTCATTAAAGCATCTGTTTTTATACCTTCATTTAGGATAATCTCTTCTAACTATATCAAAGTTATTTCTGAGGGATAAAAATGTAAAAAATATGATCACAGATAAATCTTCAGAATTTTCTGAAGCTGCCACACTGACATTTTCCCACAAAATTAAATAAAAATGAACTGGATCAAAATCACTCTTGTGAAGCTCTTGTGAAATACATAGCCTGCAAAGACAATTACATGCTAGTAAAATAAAGAGCAAAAATGAATGAAGCCAAGAAAAGAAGTTTTATGTAGTATGAGTGTGTGTAACCAAATGGAGTTTGGGAAGGAGATATAGGAGTGTCTGGAAGGCACACTCCTCTACATATATGAATTCATTTGCCTGATCTTAGAAGTGTCTCAAAAACTTTTAAGTTCAATTTAAACAAACACATAAAACAAAAAACCCAACTGCCTTGCCCACAAGTCTTAATTGGCAGAGGCCAATTATTTTCATGACTTTCATACTATTTGATAACACAATTAAACTGCTTGTGTATGTTTTTTATCCCCAAAATACAAATGATATCTCTTGTGAGCAAAGCTAATGAAATTTTTATGCATGGTCTTACATACATTAAAATCATCTTGCAGGGAAAAAGAGGTATAACTAACTTTATAAACAGCTTTTTATATAAATAAATAAACAAATAATCTTTAAAAGTTAGAAATGAAAATAAGAGTTTAGATTGGCATAATCAAGTTCTCCAAAGATGAAGAACAAACACATCTTTAGGGGAAAAAGATTGAATGTGAAAATATATGTGCAAACACTGAATGTTTAAGCAAATTGAAGAAATTATTAAGAGTATTTCTGCTAAGCAGCTCAGTAAGATCCTGTCTCTAAATAAAATAAAAAATAGGGCTGGGGATGTGGATCAATGGTCGAGTGTCCCTGAGTTCAATACTCAATACCCTCCTATCCCCAACAAAGAGTACTTCTGGGAATTCTCCCAATCTCTGTCTCACTTTCTTACAGGGTAGTTGAATGGAAGAATACCTTGCAGAACTAGAGCAAACCCCTTTAGTCTCTTCTGTTTGATCTGCTGGATCTTACAACAATTTATTTTGCTCATTGAGCCAATAAACAACTTTTATTTTGCTTTAATTTCTCTCTTTGTCCATTTCTTATTGTTATAAAATAGCGAAAAGTAACAGGCATATGAGATAAAACCATTCCCTTCTTTCCAAACTATTTTTAGTGTTTATTAGTTGAAAGCCCTTGAATTTAAGGATCGCTGTGAGTAGTGAGTGGGACATCACTGGTGGCAAAATATTAAATTCTAAGACTTACTTGGGCTACCTTAATTATACTTAGTAAATTTTATTTCAATATGCAAAAGAAAGTGAACTTGGCATTAGGTAATCGTGGATATGTGCACCTGTGAGAAAATGTGATTAGCTGCTGGTTGTTGAGGTGGTGGGGGTGGCAGAGGTGGCTGTGGAGGTCCAGGCACTTGGGTTCTAACTGGCTGTTGAGTCATAGGAGGATTATACACAACTGGACTTCCATCTGGGTTTATGAAGGGCTGACCTGAAAAGTTAGAAAAGGAGAAAAAAGACAATTTACAATGAAGATTGAAAATAAGTCATTCTACTGACAATTTACAAAACATGTCCACACATTCCTTATCTCCACTTCCAAAACTCCTACTTATTAAAAAAACAAACGATTTTCTTACACTGGGAAATAGACTGATTTGACATGAAGCTATTAAAGTCTTTATTGTTCCTACTTAAATATTCAATGTTTTGCTGCTGTGTTATTGTCCCAGATCTTACTGAGCTTACTTTATAATACACAGTATTTTCTGAAAAATTCTGAATCATGCAACATATTTTACTCAGTTGTAGGACTGTGTTCCTGTGTGGCTGGCACACATTTTAAAGAAAAAATGCTTGACTATAGGATAATAGACTAGTATTCATTAATTTTTATTAATGGATGACTAATATTTAACTTAGAGGCTGTGCTGCATATATTTCATTAATGTAGGATAAAATTAAGATGGTTGACAGCTTTAAACTTCAAATTTTGAGTTTGATGGCAGTGTCCTTATTTTATAATTTCAAATTTGAATAAGTTGTAAGTAATTTATTTTTAATTATAATTTTCTAAAACAACTTCTTTTTACTTCCTATGAGCCTTATTCACTGGTAAATGAAAAAGAGAGAACTTTGGTACAATACTCTGTATACATGTGTTCTAAACAACTCTTTCTTATTATATAATGTAGCATTTCATGTAGAAAAATAGTTAACAAATAGAAATAAAAAATAAACAAATCTCCCATAATTTTATAGCTAATATTTTGTATATATTCTTCTAGACTTTTATTTGATAAAGCAATAGAGAGATTCAAATATCAGTGTTTTTCTTTACAAGGCACTGAGTTATCATAAAAGAAGAACAATAATTATGTCAAAAACTGTTCACTGGCTATGATACCCTTTTAGTGAGAATACAGAGGAATAGAGATAAATTGAACACATTCTAAAGAGAAAATTAATATTTTCATTTTTAAAAAATTTAAAACATGAGTTAATATGGTTTTGGTGACATGAAAAATTAATTTTTTTAATGACATAAAAAAATTCTTGGGCTGGGGCTGTAGCTCAATTTAATATTTTCTTAAATTGCCTTTACATCATCCTTTCTTACATATTAAACCACTCTCCATTTTATTTTATTTTTTGAGGAAACTTACGGCATATAATAAAATAATATTTGAGAGAAGACTATACTCATCTATTGCTACAAAGTAGGAAAAGTCCACCAAAGTAAAATAATTTCATCAGTTAGCTTCCTGATAATTTATGTGATAGTTATAGACAACAAAAACAAGTCAGGCAAGATATCTGTTGACTGCTAAATAATTTGGAAAATATAGAAAACAAAAACAAAGTGGTAGAGCACATTTGGATGACAGCTGGATCGAAAGTTATTTAAAGGCTGTCTGCAAAAAGTTAGATGTATTACAACACTTCTCAAAAATCGAAGAAATCATATTTGGACTCACTAAAAGTGTATATAATTGATCAGTTTCTCAGTCTATCAACACATAAGAAATTTAATTAAAAATTTTTTTTGTAGTTGTAGATGGACAGAATACCTTTATTTTTATGTGGTGCTTAGGATTGAACTTAGTGCCTCATACATGCTAGGCAAGCGCTCTGCCGCTGAGTTATAGACTCATATTTTCATGTCACCAAAACCATATTAACTCATATGTTTTGAATTTAAAAAAAATGAAAGTAATGAGTTCTAAGCCATGGTTTTCTCTACTACAAACAAAAGGAAAGGGCAAGGACACTAGAAAGATCAGACACTTCCACTTTTATGTGGCCTAATCACTGCCTTTATGACCACATCATCTACATCCTCAAATTTTAAAGTAAAGTTATCAAAAGATCCAAGATTGCTTTCATTACCTTTCCAAATAATTTTAAAATTAAAATTTCTTTGCATGTTCTCACCAGTGGAATATTTGAATGGTCTTGCAAGAAATAAGAGATATAATTAACTATATAAATTGCTTTTGATATATTAAATAAAATTGGAATGAAAACAATACATTGGATTATCATAAAAGAAAAACAGAATCAACTATGTGAAATAAACTGTTCATTGACTATGATACCCATTTAGTGAGAATACAGAGGAGAGAAATTTAACTAAACAATATTTTTTTAAATTACCTGCATAACATCCTTTCTTACACAATAAACTGCTCTCCATTTTTCTGCAATCTTTTAAAAGATCATGTTTTCTCTCTATAAATCATTTTTTGTCACTCAACACAGTGAAATATATTATAAGTGTGGTTTATATATCTCTCTGAGATTTAGATTCCTTCTTTATAAATGGGGATTTAACCTACCTAACAAGGTTGTTATAAAGATTATAAATGAAGTATTCAAAAACACCTAACACAGGGTATGGTACAAAGTAAATGCTCAATAGATGTACTATTAGTTAACTGCAAAAAATAAGAACATGTATGGTCAATACTAATTCATAATGACTATTCATTTTCTTTCAACAAATTATATCTCAGAGCTTTTCCTCTGTAGAAAACAACCACCACATTCTCAGCAGAAATTAAGTATAGGATTTTTCTCCACTTCATTTTATATAATGATTAAGAGCTGTTTACTTGGTTCTTCTTCATAAAATACATACCCAGAATTTGTTTTATTGAATGAAGCTCTCTCAAAGGTGGCTGTCTCATTTCTAGGAAATGAACTAATCTTTAATTGTAGTTATGCCATTATTTAGCCTTGAAGATTTCATAGATGTCACAGGGGAAAGTGTCTTCTGTTTTTTTCTTTGACTTTTTTTAAATTGGAAAGTACCTTCTGATTTAAATGTCTTAAAATTTTCTAGGGTGTTTTTATTAAAGTTCTTAGGAAAATGTCAGTTATTCGTGAAAAATAAAAAGCTGTCAAACACTTGCACAGATAATACATTTAAAAAGTATCTTTTATTTTCAGATAATTTCTACTATCTCAACTGAAATAAACATCTTTTTCTGGATACCAACCTGTTTGTGGGTTGATCAGAATACTGCCAGGTGGTATGCCTGTAGCTTCCAAGGGAAGCAAAAAGAAGCTAGTGCTAGGAGATGCGACTTGCCCATTTAGGCCACCATCAAAGGAAAGAGAATTATGAGTGCTGACAGTTGGATAGACGACAGGTGCGCCATGAGAAGACTGGCTGAGAGCTGTACCTGGAAGAGGCTGCTGGATGTGAGAAAGAGAGCCCGTAGATGACCCTACACTACCAGAAGACTCAGAACCTAGGGGAGGAGTAATGAAAAATATGGATTTTTTAAACCTTATATAAAAACATAGGCTTTAACAATGTTACAATAAAATTCACATTGCATAACATGCAGTTATCACATAAAAGCAATGGCTATTTTTGATTTACTGTTCAATTTGCTTACCCTCCCCCCAACACAAACAAGTTTAATAAGCAAACTGATCACATTAAGTTGTCAGAAAAGTCATAGCCAAAGCATGCAACTTAAGCAAGTTTATAATAACATCAGCCACGGACAGCCACAAAAAGCACATTATCCACATTCCCAAAAGGACAAAGTTATATATATTTTACCTTTTAGATTAACACCTAGGAATATACAGATTACAATTTTCCCCCAGGAAAAAGAACTTAGTACGGCTAAATGCCGCAAACCTCTTATATCAGAAACCCCTTATCTATAAGAATACAGAAAGATTAAGAATAGTGTAGGAAATAACAGAAACGATAAATTCTCTATTGAGAGAAACTGTCAAGTTTCACTGCAGAATTTCATTTCTCAGCTTACAATCATAGCATTTCTATAATGTAAACTCAACTTTCAATTTTCTTATCAAGGGACAGAGATAGCACCAAATATATTCCAAGTACTTACATTTAGCATCAGCTTAAAATTTATTTCTCACTAAATTAATAAACTAATTTGATAACTGAACCTGACTGCTTTTATGCTTGCAATCTATGTAATTCTCTACCACAGAGATGGAAAATGGCATTGACTTCTAGCATAATGGCTAACGGTGGACAATGAGACAATGAAAGAATGGAAAATATATGAACAATGCATATAGTTAGATTAGGTTTTGAAAATGAAAGTTGACTTTGGGATAGACAGTCTTTTTTTTTTTTTTTTGGCATTAGGGACTGAACTTGGGGCACATTACCATTGAGCTATATCACTAATCTTTTTTATTTTAGAGACAGGGTTTTGCTAAATTGCTGAGGCTGGCCTCAAACTTTAGATACTCCTATATATCAGCCTCTTGAGTTGCTGGGATTACAGGCATGTGCCACTGCACCTAGTGAGTTGGAGAGTCATTAATGAAATGAAATAAACCACTATGATGAACCATATAGACTGCCTTAGGAAAGACAGTTTCTATTTTGTTTCAAAATGGCTCTTGACAAGAACTCCATCAACTTATCCTAGGAATTAAAAAAATCATTTCCCTATTAAAGGATTAAGTAATATTTATTTTCACCTTTGAAGATAACATAGACTGTTTATACTACATGTTCTCAAAATGTTTTAATTTGGCACTTTTTCTAAATGACTTTCTCATAATGCAGTAATAGTTCTTTTTTAGAATTATAACCATGAAGTGGCCATTTTAAAATAAATGCATATTTGGTACATATGCTGATTTTTTCATATTCATAATATTTGCCTATCTTTAGCAAGACATCATAGCCACTAAGATATTTTTAATATATCCATATTTTAAGTTAAAAAGGTGGTAATTGAAATTCACAAGTCTTAAACATTTAAAGCACTGGCTATAGTCAGGTATTTAAAAATTTGGTTACCCTGAAATGAACCCTTCAAATCTTGCCTGCATAATGCTAGGTATCTATACTAACCCCCCAAATCCAGGGAGAAACAGCCATTTCTGAACTTCCTGTTTATTGGGGACGGGGGCTGGGGGGGATAAATATCTACAAGGGTCCTAAAAGGATACATAAGCTTCTTTTGTATTGAAGCCGACTAGTAAAAATGTAAAAAGAAAAAGTTATATATCAATGTATTCTAAACACAAAACAGTTAAGAGAATGAGACTATTAAAATTTCCAGCCATTGATAACAGTTACATCATACTATTTTTCCTTGGTTTTTAAATTTCTTAAAAACTTCTAACAATTTTATTCATTTTGGAAAGGGAAATATAGGACTTCATGAAAAATATCAATCAATACCTGACAGTATTAGCTGAAAACCCAATATTAAATAACTGAAAATAAGAAATCATGCTTTCCAAAAAGAAATAAGCAATGAAGAATTTTCAATTACCTCTGGGCACCAAGAGGTGTGCCATCAAACCTACCTAATTTTGTCACAACAAACAAAAATTTTTATTTTGATTGAAATTTGTAAACTATCTCTAAGAATGAATTATAATGTTAGTGCACTACAGGTAGCAATTTTACATTTTAGATAATCAAAGCCACATAATAAAAAGTTAAGACAACACCAGGAAACTAATATTTTGATTAGATAGGATTAAGCAGATATTTATACCTGTTTTAGAAAGCCTGCCTATGCTTTTGCTGCTTCCAGAACTATCACCTCTTGTCAGGACTGAGATTCCACTAAAGCTGCTGGCTTTGGTTACAGCAGGCTTCAAATTTCGCAGGGAACTATCTGAATCTGTGCTGCTCCAGGGCCGTGGTTCTGAGTATTTCAACTCATTCTCAGTGCTGCTTTGATGGCTATTGGTTGATCTCCCTGAAGCATCTTTATTAACTCTGTAATTTAGAAATAAAACTTTGAAAAGCTAATAGGGGAAAGAAAAGAAAGAATAAAGAAAAAATGCTTTAATTTTTCAATACTGCATTGAAAACATGCTTCCAATACCTAAATATCTGGCGCCTCTGCTGGGTACTACTAGCATCCTCGTCTTGGATTCTGTTGGCATTTGAATAAGACATTTTAATTTTTATTAACATCAGTCAGATATTTACCAAAATAGATGTCAAAAATTCTCTTACCTTTTGTCAATAATGTAATTCTCTTGGGAACATAGGGACTAGAAAGAAAGGAGAGAGATAAAAAGTTGAGCTTTAGTCAAATACATAATGCCACTTGTAAACCAATGATGACAACAAAATTCACATGCAATAATATTTAAAAAGTATCCCCACCCCCCAAAAACCTCCAAATTGGTGATAAGAATAAGGATACACATATAAATTATAATGGAATTTTTTGTAGCTTGGAGATACTATGCTTATTTTTATTTTGTACTAGAGACACTTTGCCATTGAGCTAAATCCCCAGCCCTCCTCATTTTTTATTTTGAGCTGGTCTCACTAAATTGTTTACAGCCTTGCTACATTGTTGAGGCTGGTGTTGAACTTGCAATTCTCTTGCCTCAGCCTCCTGAGTCACTGGGGTTATAGGTGTGTTCAGCTACTATGCTTTTTTTTTTTTTTTAATAGTTGAACACTATACCTTTATTTTATTCATCTATTTAATTTTATGTGGTGCTGAGGATTGAACCCAGGGCCTTGCACATGCTCTACCACTGAGCCACAACCCCAGCCCCAACTACTGTGCTTACTTTTAATAGCTATGTATCTTGATGCCACTGGTTGTATGGTTCAAATTAATTTGAAATTCAAATATTCTCTTCCAAACAAGTGAATGCATTTTTGTTATCATATATTCAAAATATATACCAGTTTACTGATTCTGCTTCATTCCCTTAATAAATATTTGATTAACAGAGTGAACAAACAGCTATGCTTTTATGGAGTTTATAGTCAAATTCCTTTGGTGCTATTAACTGAAGTCAGGCAACAATCACTTTTGTTTGTTTTATTAAAACAGTCTTCTGTACAGTTTTCTAGCTACCAATTTTTGCCTTTTTCATTCAGTTTATACAAGAGAAGCCAGGTGATTTCTATCAAAGGTCATTGTGATTATACTTCTACCCTTCATGGATCCCTGCTTTAGCAGAGGAGTCAACAAACTATAGCCAGCCACTTATTTCTGTTAATAAAAATTTTTATTTAATTTTTTTTTTTTTTAGTTACAGATGGACACAATACCTTTATTCATTTATCTTTATGTGGTGCTGAGGATTGAACCCAGGGCCTTACAGATGCTAAGTGAGCACTCTACCACTGAGTCACAACCCCAGCCCTGTAATGAAGTTTTATTGGAACATGACTACTTATTTATGTACTGTCTCACTAAAAGTCAGATTTGAGTAGATGTGATGTGAGAAAAACTATATGGTTCAAAAAGCCTAAAATATTTATTATATGGTCCTTCATAGAAAAAGTTTTCAGACACACACACACACACAAACACATACACACACAACCACCACCACCACGACCACCACCACCTGAAGTCCAGATACTTTAACAAACTTCCAGGGCTCAAGTCACCTGGTTCCTGTTTTCTCTGACCTAAACTTTCTATACTTCCTATGCCAGCCTGGCTATAACCCTGTCACTGATTCTTCCAGTTCTTTATATGACAAGTTCCCCCTTACCTCTGGGCCTATGCATATACTAACCATATACTTTTAACTCTTTACTCCTGTAGAGCTCCTCTCAGAAGAGAATTCTGTCACTCCCTACCAAATTCTGGTTTGTGGTTCTTCTACACCTTGTCCCATAGTTTGCAGTACTTCATGGCTATGTCCCCTATTTTACCTTCATATCTCTATACAAACCACATACCATATTGTTATTATTTAACTCCTTATCGGGGCAGACCTCATTTATCTTACAAACTAGTGAGAGAAAAGTATATCTAATGTAGGTTCTGCATTCAGCAGACCGAGACTGAAATCCCAACTCTGCTATTTTCTAGCTGTGTGAATTCTGGCTATTTTGCTTTGCCTTTTGGTATCTGAGTTTCTCTATGTATAGCATAAAAACATTGACAGTATTGATCACACAGGGTTGCTTTGGGATAAATTATTATAAACTGACAATGGATATGTTCTTCAGTGCCCAGCATAGTACTTACTAAGTAAGTAATCAATGAGATTTGTTAAATTTATAAATTCTTTTAACGAATGGTCTGAATTTTAATGTTATTTCATCTTTTTCTTTTAAGACACAGAAAATTTCTGTATGTAGCAGTGTTAGCACATGTTTCATACATTTATATATATTCCTTGAAGAGTACTGAGTACTGCAAAGAAGAGGTGCTTAGCAAATGCTGGTAAAAACAAATTGATTCTCCGGCTGGGGATGTAGCTCAGTGGTAGAGTACTCGCTCGCATAGCATGTACAAGGCCCTGGGTTCAATCCTTAGCACCACAAAAAACAAAAACAAAACAAATCAATTCTCTTCTGACAAATATGTATAAAATAATTAGTCATTTATAATAATTTATAAAGTTAAAATGATTATTAATAAAAAATTAATTAGAATATTTTAAAAGAAATAATAAGTTATTTATCAAAGCAAGTCTACTACAATCAATAGGATTTATAACATATGACTCATAGACAGTTACCAAAGTTTTGTCAGAAGTCTGGAGAAAAAAACTACAGACATATACTAAGTCCAACAGTCTCAGTAACTCCTGTCATTTGCTTCTACCTTTTCTGAAATTTTACAATAGTGCTGCAATGTAGTATTCTGTAAACTATTAAATTATTAACATAAACAAAATGTGTCAATATTTCTAAAAGGTGACCTAATGTGTAAAATAATAAACATAATCAATAGATTAAAGAGGAATTGAGACCCTACAATGCAATTAGAATGTATTCTAACATAAAGTCCTAAATATTGGTACATACATCTTGGGAAAATATTCGGTCTCGAGCTTTCTGATATTCTTCTTCTCTTTCTTCTATAGATTTGCTTCTTCTGTCATCTCTCAAACGTATTCTCATCTAAAGAAAAGAGAACAATTAATTCTTGGGAAAATGAATGTTGTGGTTTAGATGTGGTGTTCCCTCAAAGCTCACAGTTCAGAGGAGAAATGATTGGATTATAAGAGTCTTAACCCAATTAGTGAATTAATCCCCCAATAGGGATTAACTGAGTAGTAATTGAAATGGGAGGGTGTTGCTGGAAGAGGTGGGAATTGGGGTGTGGCTTTGGGGTATATATTTGTATCTGACAAGTAGAGACTCTCTCTAATTTCTGATCACCATGTGAACTGCTTTCCTCTACCACACTCTTCCACCATGCAAGGAGGAATGGAGCCGGCTGCCTCTGGACTAAGACTGTGAGCTGAAAATAAAACTGTGAAGCTCTTAAAAAAGCCTTTTTTTCTCTACAATTGTGCTGGTTGGGTCCTTTAGTCACAGCAGTGAAAAAGCTGACTAAAACAATGAACTACTGGTATAATAGGTCTTGCATGTATAAAAATGCCATGTTTGCTCTAGGTTACCTGGTTATCATCTTTGTCAAAACTAGAGTTGTCTCTCTTAAGGATATATCGTTTCTGAAAGTCGTCACCTCTATCATCCTTAATATGTTCATTAAATTTCTGATCAGGTCTAAAAAAACAAAACAAAACAAAGGAACAAAAAAGATAATGCACAGTATTTACAGAAAAATCAAACAACATTTAATGAAAAGTAATAAGTTACTTATTAGTGCCGTTAATAGATATTTATCTCACTTTTTCCTCATAATTATCTCACAAGAAAACACTAACTATCCCATGTTACAGGTTCAAATATCAAGCTTTAGTCATGGAAGTGGCTTTAGGTCTTGCACAAGTTACTTAACCTATTTCCCAGTTTCCTCATCTATAAGAAGGGAAGAACTACTGGTATAATAGGTCTTGCATGTATAAAAATGCCATGTTTGCTCTAGGTTACCTGGTTATCATCAGAGTTGTTCTAAAGATGAAATGAATTAATACAGGAACAACATTTAACATGGTAAACACTCAGGGGAAGTTTGTTATTTTTATAAATATTATTGAGAAAATTGAGGTTCAAATAGCTTAAGCCAACATCCAAGGTCGAAGGACAAGTACATGACTGAGCTATAGCTGGAGTCCAGAATAGTCTGACAAAAAGCCTACATATCTTCTCTCCATTGCCACCTCTAAATATATAAGAAAATGTGGTACATGTAAAAACATACAGCACTATAGCGTATATATTACATTCCTATATTGCCTAGTCTTCTGTTATATAACTGGAAGTAATCAAATATTTTGGGTTGAATTAGCTAGAAACTTAAGAGACTATTTCAAAATGTACCCAAGTTACTAAAAATTCCTGAGTGTGTGTGTGTTTGTGTATGGGTAACTAGGGATTGAACCCAGTGTGTGTGTGTGTGTATAGGTAACTAGGGATTGAACCCAGGGGTGCTTAACCACTGAGTTACATCCTCAACCCTTTTTAAAAATGTTTTGAGACAGAATCTTTCTAAGTTGCTTAGGGCCTCACTAAGTTGCTGAGGCTGGCTTTGAACTTGTGATCCTCCTGCCTCACCCCTCAAAGCTTCTGGGATTATGGGCCTGAGTGCCTGGAACCAAAAATTCTATATTATAGCAGGGCATGGTTTTGTTTTACATTAACAGGCTAGAAAAGATAAGTTCTTTTTTGGAGGTGAACATTGCAACCTAAAATAATGAATATGAAGTCCTAGCAATACATTTTATAGCAGATTAGTCTTTTCAGACTAGAAAGGTTGTAAATTCCACTGATACTAGAAGACAGACATATGGTTCTAGCCCTTGGAAAATATAATTATGAAATTCATCTCCCCAAATATATGCCCAGCTTCAAATATTAATTCAATAAAATTCTGGGACTTAATGTCATTCTATTCTAACAGTGAATTTTTCTTTTAAAATATATGATATAGAAAAACAGATCTAATAGTCACAAAATCTTAATGAATCTTATTAGTTTTTAAAATCAGGTTCAAATATATATAAATATATACAGATATAAATAAATATATATCTGTATATGTACACATGTTTATTATAAAGGTACATAAGCATGTGAATACTCTTAGAAAATTCCTAATCATAATCCCAAATCGCCCATTTTCAGAAACTAACATTTCATTATATATAGGACCCAAATAACACTGCTGAATATTTGTTGTAATGTGAATTTTTAATAAAGTACCGACTCCTGTAAATTATGTAGAAGATTTAAAAATGAGAATAATTTAAACAAGCAAAAGAAATCTCTATTATAAAACAGATTTAGATGTGTGAAATGGAGTAGATATCTGCATAAAGCTATATAAAAAGTAAAAAGGAATACAAACAGCTTTGTAATCAAAATTATGGGAAGAATGCTTTCCTTTGGGATTTGGAAGATTATCTATTTGGTTCTGACAATGGCAGTATCTTGTTTTTGTCATATGATTGCCTCATTTACTAATGACATCTATTTTAGTAGTTGTTCAAACTCACATTTTCTTACTCAAGGAGATTGTAGTTGAGTGAAAGATTGTTATTCCAAAGTGAACTCTAAGGTTTAACCAAGGGCCTGGCAACTTTTCTAAGAGCAGCTGGATTCCCCACACCAAATAACATTGGCAGGCATTTCCGCTAACCTTAAGACTGTCTTACCTCTTTGTTTTATAGATGCCTGAATTTACTGCCCTGCAATCGCCAACTTCCCGCTCCATTGAGACACCCCAGTGGACACCGGGTTGTTGACATCCACAACACCACTGGTTCAAGGCTGGAGCGGGTAATCTCCCTATGAGGAAAAGGTAAGTTTGTTTTTATTCAATGTGGAGCAGATCTCTAAGGTTTTCCGATTTACAACCTTCTTCATATCCCAGAAGATATAAAACAAAAATACAGTGTAACTTCAATGATCCGAAATGTTTAGTAGTAATTACGTTATCAACCCAGACTTCTTTAAGCACATCATAATTAGCTCTGCTTAGCTAAACTACTAATTACCATGATAAAGAGAACCCTAAAGCTTTCTGACATAATTCATATAATTCAAATAACTGAGGTTACACTGTATTGAAAACCTTAGAGTCATCAGTCAAAATGTTAGTCAAAATGCCTGCTAATGTACATGTGCTTAGGAATCCAGCAGCTCTGAGTAATGTTGAAAGGTATTGGTTAAATGAATTTGGTTAAGTTAAAAATTTTGTTCACTTTTAGTTCAGCTCATATCTTAATGATTAATATCCTAGTTTAGCCATTATATAACTAATTGGAAAAAGACTAACTGATAACAATATTTTAAGAGCAAGGAGTCAACAGATGAAAATCAAATCAGATCCACATTTTTTAAATAATCCCTAAAGAGAGGGCCTTTCACCCAAGACAACTATGTTTATTAATTTTACTTGTAGGAATGATTGTTTTAAAAATACCAAATGTATCTATTTAGTTGACAAAAGACTATTTGAAATGGAAGAAAACCAATTTAGTTCCAGTAAGCAATATGGTAGCTATAAAGATAAAGGTCTTTATAGCAGAAGGGACAAAGATGATTTAAATTTAAATGTGCAAACTACATGGTTCAAACACAAGACTTTGAGAAAAGTCCGATTTCAGGAAAGGTAGAAAAATAATGGATTAAAGAATATTATTTATAGCATCTGAAGTCAACTGCTGTTTATTACTATTGTCCCATGCTGCCACATATGAAATTAAGAAACAAAATCCTTTTGAAAGGCAGATACCAAATTTAAGATGAACTTAACAAACTGCTTTAGGATAAGACTTACAAATAGAATAGGTGCTATGTACATGTAATAACTTGAATGTCTCTGCATGGGGCCTTCTACTTGCAATATCAGCATTGATTATCTACTTTACCAATACTATAAAACAAAAGCTCCTCGTAACCATTTAAAATAATTTCCTCAGCAAGTTTTACATACATAGCCCAGGAAGGGAATGTAGCAATATGGATGATGCTATATTAACCAACAGTCACAATTTCTTGAGGTCTGCTAGAGGAAAGGAGCAAAAATGGGCTTTTGGAAAGGGTAGTAAAGTGATAGAGAGGAGATAAATTAAATGTGAAAATTTGTAAAAAAAAAAAAAAAAAAATCGTAAAGACAAATTCTGCTCATTAAAAACAAAAACTAAAACTAATTTGCCTGAGGCTGGCCATGGCTATTTAAATTATGTAAATTAAAAAAATTTTTAATAGAGAGTAGCTAACAAACATGGCTGATATTATATTCTGAGTTAATTATTCAAAACATGTGTCCCGGACTCATCTTTCTTATTTCAGTCCAGGTGGGTCCATTTTTTCCTAGTGAGCTAAATGTATTTGTAGGTAATATCACATACGGTTATCATGACATTTATTTAGATTGCTAAAACATGTGGAAACCCTGAGATGAAAGATGCTGTGGGAAGGTAAGTATTAGTACATAGACATATAACATGTACCTACATCTCTTGACACTTACATTCTTGTATTGCTAGTTTTGTTTACTATGACAGACTTCCCACTCTGATCAACATTGTGGTCTAATCCAAAGTAAGCGGCTACTCTGTGTAATAGCATCCTATGGTAAGATGTCATTGGGGGGAATTTTTTACGTGGAGACCTAGAAGTAGAAGAAAAACCAATTTAGTAAGTCAAGAAGAACTGTGATGATAATTTTTTTCTTGTTAAATGTCAGGACTTACTCATTATTACCAATGAAATCTAAAATTTCTTGTTCCAATTTCAGCAGCATCATTCTGTCCCTGAAACAAAGTATGAAGACTTTTGTATGTAAAAGCTTAATCATAAATGCCAACAGGTTATGAATTTTCATAGCTATTTTCCCCTTTATACACTTAGAACTATCATAAGCTTGATGTGAAAATATTTACATGCTTTCTAACAAATGTTTTAAGATACTGAAAAATGATTTTTTTCTGTTTAAATTTTCATTATGGAATTTTTCACACACAAATGCACACCTGTGGAGAGAGTGTGTAATATACACACAACTTTAACAATTACCAAACGTGGCCATTCTTAAATGCATTCTGTTCTGCTAAGTATCATTATGCTATAGTTTGCTCTTAAAATATATGGAGTAGATTAGTTTTTCTTCCTCATTCAATAAAGCTGAGAGTTAGCAGGAAAACAGCCATCTTTACTTAAGCTCATGGCTTTGTTACCATGCTGAACTCCATAGAAACAGTACTCTGAAGAACCTGTATTGTTAATAACAGGAATACTCCTAAGGGAATATAATGCTAGTATGCAGATGTCGCTACAGCAGAGAAGTATAAATTACATTACTAACTATCACAGAAAAGAAGGACTTTTCAATCATTCTGTAAATTGCTATTGTGTACTTTTAAGGCTTTGAGAACTATTCCCAGAAATATCAAAGTGAAACCAAAGATGTCCAACATATACAACAAATTAGCACTCCAGGGTCCTATTTAGTACAGTAAGGCTGTAACAAATTAATGGTACCACTTCACAAAGGTGCACAAAACAAGAACATTGCTTTAGTTTTTCTATGCTCTCTGGAAATTTCATGTGCATGTGGAAAAACAAAACAAAACAACCCCTCTCCCGTCAACCTAACATAACCTTAAGGGTAGAAGCAAATCATTCAGTTCTGTCTTCCAAATTTTAAGAATAAGAATTAAAAAAATGATGGGCTGGGGATGTGGTTCAAGTGGCAGCGCGCTTGCTTGGCATGCGCAGGGTGCTGGGTTTGATCCTCAGCACCACATAAAAAATAAAGATGTTGTGTCCACAGAAAACTAAAAAAAGAAACTGAGATCAAAGGGTTAATGGTTCTCTAAAATAAACAGTATATAGGAGAATCTTTTCAAATTTTAATACAGGAGTTAACAGATCTGGATTAGGTCACCTGAAAGTCTATGCATCAATCATGAGTTTGATTCTCTCTGTATACTGCAAAACAAGTGTCATAAAACTAACATGCTGAACTCCATAGAAAGTTCATATATTCAACAAATATTTAGTCACATTTTTCACTAGTTTAAAAAGTCAAGAGAAAACTATGTCTACCTGGTGATTTCAAACCCAAAAGCTGAGAAGAAAATTACATTTTAACACAAATTCTAGCAACATTCAATTTTGCCCTCAGACCTGATTCTTTCATACTCTCTATCTTAGTATCACCTCATACCCAGTGTGTCATATTAGAAGCATAAGAATTTCAGGCCTGTACCATTCTTTTTCTAATTCTCCTACTCTGTTAATGTCTGCTAAAAATTTTGTCTGCCTTTTATTTTTTCCATTGGATCTCTGGCTTGATTATTATAATGGCAGTAAATACTCTTTCCCTGTATATTTCCGTATTTTTTTCCCCAATCTATTCTTTATGAAGCATGGATAATAATATATAATATATATGATGTATTATATAGATTTTTGGGGGGTTGTACCAGGAATTGAATACAGGGGTGCTTAGCCACTGAGCAACATCTCCAGCCCTTTTTATTTTACTTTTTTTGAAGACAGGATCTTGTTGAGTTACTTAGGGCCTTGTTAAGTTGCTGTGGCTGGCTTTAATTTGTGATCCTCCAGCCTAGCCTCTAAGCTGCAGGCATGCGCCACTGTGCCCAGCTGGATAATCTTTTTTAAAAAATTTGTTCTAATTAGTAATATACAATGGTAGAATGTCTTTTGACACATCATACATAAATAGAGTATAACTTCTCATTTTTCTGGTTGTACATGATGTAGAATCACACTAGTCATGTAATCATATATGTACATTGGGTAATAATGTCCGATTGATTCTTCTATCCTTTCCACCCTAATACTCTCTCTCCCCTCCTTTTACTCCCCTCTGCCTAATCCAAAGTACCTCTATTCTTCCCTAACCCTCTTCCCCTGCCCCTTATTATGAATTAGCATCCACACATTAGAAAAAAACATTCAGCTTCTGTTTTTTTGGGATTGGCTTATTTTGCTTAGCATGATATTCTTCAGTTCCATCCATTTACCTGCAAATGCCATAATTTCATTCTTCTTTAAGGCTGAGAAATATTCCACTGTGCATATATACCACATTTTCTTTTGGATAATGATCTTTTAAGAATATATATACGTGACCATGTATTCCCTTGCTTAAATCTGCTATGGGTTTCCCACTGCTCTTAGAACTGAACTTCTGTAACATGGCCTACAAGAACAGGCATAAACTGGTCTTCATCAATCTCTCCAGCCTCACTGCCTGACCTAACTCAATTAAACTATTCGTATTCTTGCTTATCTCTGTTCCTTGAATATGCTGTTCTCTTTGCCTAAAATATCCTCTTAATATGCTTTTCTTAAATTCATTTCTTTTTTCAATAGCATTTATCACAATTATTATCTTATTTCATCAGTATTGTTAGTTATTTGTATTATATGTATATTAAAAAACCACCAAATATATTTTTTGCATGGAATAAATTAATGAAATTATTTTATCCAGAAGGTCTTTAAATATCCCTCCTTAAATTTTTGGGGAAGGATGGGGATTTCTATTTCATAAATGTTTCCCCCAAAGAATGTATTTGCTTAGCTTAAGACCTTTTATTAAAATATCTTTATTTTTATTTATTTTTATGTAGTGATGAGGATCAAACCCAGGGCCTCACATGTATGAGGCAAGCGCTCTACCACTGAGCTACAACCCCACCCCTATAAGATCTCTTTTTATCTCAGCTTTTAGGGTCAATTTATTTTGAGATCATACAATTTTCAGTAATTTTTTTGATATATTTTATACTATTTGTTTATTTTTGGTACTAGGGGTTAAACCCAGGGTGCTTTACCACTGAGCCACATCCCAGCCCCTTTTATTTTTTATTTTGAGACAGTGTCTCACTAAGTTGCTAAAGCTGGTCTTGAACTTGTGATCCTCTCTTGCCTCAGCCTTTTGAGTTGCTGGGATTACAGGCATGCACTTGGCTTATACACTCTTATTTTTTTAAAAAAGCATCTGAAGCAGGCAACTCAGAGTTCCATTGGGAAAAAAAAATTCTAATGTCTCTATGAAAGAAAATAAAATATAAAAATTGTGCTCTTGACACAACAGGACTTTCCCCCTTAAAATTTAGATATATGAATTGCAGAGGATTTTCTATTATTATCTGGGTTGCATACTATTTAAATAAAAATCCCCTGCTTTTAGTAGGACTTGCTAGGCAAATACGAGTGATAACTCAGCTAAGGTTCTAAGTTTTACACCTTCTACCTTCTATTCACAGTGCTTAGTTCACAATTCCAAATTTTCAAATCTACTATCAAGGTTAGGTCTTTTGGTTATTGACATAAGTTAAAAGTTAATAATTCTTTGTAGGAGTATTATATATAGGACTAGAACTAATGGATACACAGTTGCTTTTCTTAAGGCATATTAATGTTTGGCAGGTGAATCAAAACCATCTAAAGGTAGACGTACTTACTGAAATTGCTACTGTATAAGCTTTAAAAGGAACAAATACATATTAATTGTTTAAGACACAGTAAACACATTTATTTCAATTAAACTGATTAATAAACTAGTATTTAAAGCTAACACAAAAAGGCAACAATCTGTTAGTTTTCAGTTTTCAATTCATTGTACCAGAACTAACTTTAGAGAAAGTATGTATAGCTGGTGGACCAGTAGCAAATTAAAAAAGCAGAAAACAATAAAGCTTCTATCTGAACACCTTGTAATTCACTATTTTATATGCCCTGGGTCAAATCTCTGCAAAAAGTGAGAAATAATTTAAATATTACCTCCAATAAAAGAAGTACATATAAAACCTACACAACATGGCTATAAAATTCAAAAACAGGAATAAAATTAGTAGTATAATCTCTGTCAAAGTGTTCTTCAGGTATATAGGTTCTAATTCAGTAACGATTGTACTTAGGCCACTGAAAATATTTCTTGCAAACAGAAATTCCAGATAACTCATTATTTAACAGTTAAAATTGAGTTTATTTATTGGGCTAATAACAAAATAAAGAAGATTTAGTGATATGAAGAAAAATTTCAAAATGCAAATGATCCAGAAAGGAAAAATTGTTTTGAGTTGGGGGTCTTGCTAAGTTGCCTAGGCTAGCCTTGAGCTTGCAATCCTCCCGCTCCAAATTCTTGACTTCCTGGGATTACAGGCATGTGCCACCATGCCTGGATTAAAAATTGACTAAATTTTCATATCAATAAAAACAAATCTAGAAATTACCAGGCAATATTTCATTCTGAAAACTTTAGTGAAAATTTGCTGTACTTACCACTAATTGTGGGACATTTATAACTGGCAATTAGCCATTTGCTTCATTGAGAAAATAAGCCATTTATTAAGTAAACTTTATTTTTCACAAAACTTAATATTAGCTTCAACTTCCTAAACCCACACTGATATTAGTAAAAACAATTTTTTCATTGTTCATTAGACATCACGAGTTGTTAACTTTTATATACTAAAAAAAGGCAAAGAAAAATAAAGTACTAATGCATGCTACAACATGGATGAATCTTGAAAACCTTATTAAGTGAATTAAAGTCAGTCATTAAAAAACATGTTATATAATTTCATTCAAAGAGATGTCCAAATCGGAAATCTATAGGAACAAAAAACAGATTAGATTATAATAAAATAATAATTTCATTATTACTATTAGCATAGGGATAGTTAGAGGTTACTGGGTTCTTTTCAGGGTGATGAAAAAGTTCTAAAACTGTGATACTTGTGCATATCTGTGAATATACTGAAAACCATTAAATTGTACATTTAAAAATCTGTGCAGCCAACTTAAAAAACTTTTGCATTTGTTAAAAAAAAAAGCTTTGGGGGTAAATTGGAGGTTTTTGTTTTTTTTTTTAAAAAAAAAAAAGCTTTGGAAGTAAATGTTTGCCAACTCAGCAATAAAGAACAAAAATTCTGCATTTAATTACCTTTAAGATCTCATTATAAATGAATACAATGAATTCTTAATTTGGTTGGGTGCACTATGAGAAGCCATATATTTTTCTTTTTTTCTAATGACTAATACCATCTCTCAATTTCACATCAGAGCCTATCTTGGTGATTTTGTATTTCCTCAAATACCTAAAAGTTATGAATTTTTACATCATGATAACATGCATAATGCAAAAAAATATTTATACGTGTGCATACAGTAGACCAACAACATCTGAGCCCTAAAAAACTAAAATGCCTTTGGGGTACTTCAAATATCTGCTATCTTACTTTAATACTCTAACTCAATAATGAAAATATATAGCAAAATTATTGTACTCTAGAAGCAATGTAAACCTTATAAATATAATTTTTACCTGGGATTGTTTTTTAATGTATTTACTAAAAATTCATGTAGATCTATGCCAGTTGAATCAGTGTATTCTTGACTGGAATCTAAAAAACAACAACACAAAAATCCAGTATAAAGTTGTTTGAAAACAAATCCTTTTCCCTTTTACATCTGATGTATACTTTAAACGAGATGCCCCACATTTAAAAAAAAAAAAATTGACAAAGTAGGAAAAGAAATTTATCAACTCAAATGATTACAATTTTTCTACTCTTGTATAATGTGCATGACATAGGTTTATATAACTACATGGACATGCATATTCTTAAAAAAAATGAACCTCTCACACATGTCAGAATAATTTACTCTGAATTCTTTTAAGATTCTCTTACATACTCACCACACCCTCATATTAAAAAATACTTCCTTAGGTAAAAAATTCAAATGATTTAGATAATTAACCATATTTGTATCAAATTAAAAGTTCACCTCACTTATGAAAGTAAATGGAGACAGTAATTTTGAAGTAGATAAGAATTTTAGTTCTCCAAGAATAATTTTACGTATTTAGAATTCTTTCATGTCTATTAGCAAAGGCTTGCTTTCAAAATATTTTTTAAAGTCATGTTTCTTTCCTTTAAAATATAATATCCTTATGCAGTTTATAATACTCATGAACATAACTGAAATGATGGTGAAGACTTTCAAAACTTTTTATGAAAGATAAACATTCTGGGTTTCCAAGAATAGTCTTATGGGGCACTAAATATCATGGCATCAGTTCTTTATATCATAAGGAAATTAATGAAGTATATACATATATGTATATGTATAAATATATATGTGTGTATGTGTGTGTGTGTGTGTGTGTGTGTATATATGTGTGTGTGTGTAAAATAAGTTGCTAAAGTCTCACTAAGTTGCTGAGGATGGCTTTGAACTTGCATTCCTCCTTCCTCAGCTTCTGGAGCTACTGGCATTACAGGTGTGCACCATCACATCCAGTTTAACATACAAATTATAATGATTTCAGTATTTCAGTATGAAAGACAGACAAGCAAGATCAAGTGGAGTATCTTCCTTAGTGATGAGTATGTGCTGCCTGCCATTTTTGGCCAAAGCATCTAACTGATGTACAGAAGTATGTTAGACCAGATAAATAAATACTACAGGGTCTCTCTCCAGTCTGCCCACCCCCCCCCCCTTTTTTTTTTTAATTTTGTACTGGAGACTAAATCCAGGGCCCTTTCTCACTATGACAAAGGGCCCAGTACTTCTCATTTTTTATACTGAAACAGGGTTTTGCAAAGATGCTAAGGCTGGCTTCAAACTTAAGATCCTCTTGCTTCAGACTCCTGAATTGCTGGGGTTTCAGGTATTTGTCACCATACCTGGGCTGCTCTGAGTTGTTTTTAATACAGTTTTATTATATATAATTATTGAGGGATAAAGGATGAAATTATTGAGAGTGAAACTAAAATTATGTTAAAAAAATTGCAAACCTCTTGATAACATTTTTCTGGGCAACTTATCACTGGCCTTTTCTTTTTCTGCTTCATCTTTCAAGGGCTTCTCCTCTTTTTCAAATGACTGTGATAACTGGATCTGAATTTTTTCCTGTTGGAAGGCAAAATCAGTTATCCAATGAAAATATAAAGCAATTCATATAATACCACAAGGTTATATTTCCTGAGCAACACACAATTGTAGAGGAAGGAAAAAAATTTTAATTTTGCCCAACTGAAAATTTCACACTAGAAAATAACTAAAAAATATTTATTACTTTTATCAATATCTTGAGAAAAATGCTAAAATAATGTTTTCATTGGACTCTATCAATTGGAAGACATCTTAGAAATTATTTTGGACAAAACAAACATTTCCTATTAAGTGTATCTGTTTTTACTTGTAAGCCCCTGGAAGGTCAGAACTAAGGTTACCTTAACCTATTTTTTCATGCCAAGCAAAAGCATGGTAATTATCATCAGTCATGACAATGGAAATGCATGAGTGTTGAGTCAATAAATCTTAGGTTTCAGAGTACCTGTTAAAAGCACACATTTCCTTCATTCTCCCACCACAAACAAAAATACAAAATTTCCAAAATCAATGACATATAACTTAAAATGATTATTTCCTATTTAATATTTATATATCACTGTGCTTCTTTCAATTACCACAAAGTTGTTTTAGAAATATTTCAAAGAAGATTGAGTTCCTTCAAGATATATAATGCTGAACTGTAAAGAAAACCACATTCTATAAAACTAAAATGGAACACTTTGTATTTTATTTTAAAACAATCTCATTCGATGCAACACAGAACCAATGGAATTACTGGAAATTAATTCATACAGCCTGAAAAGGGTAAAAATCATGTTGAGCTTTCTTTATTTGGGCAATGTTATAAAGAAAGCTAGGATCTATTCCAGACCATTTGTACTAAAGATAAAAGTTTAGTCTATTGAGTACTAAGTTAAAATATGTACTAAAAATTAATATTAAAAAAAGTTCAGTGTATTTTTAGACTAAGTTATAGTGTTGTTCTTTTGTGATGAAAAACATCAAGACAATTATCTAGCTTTTCTGGATGGTGGTGGTGGCAATAGAAGCAGTAAGTCAGTATCAAAGAGGATATAAATTTCAGGGTTTTCAAATTTGCAGCTAGTGGAATTTTTTTACTTATATATCTACTCCCACAATAGCCTTTACAGAATCTTGATCAAACACATTTTGCTGTTTTCATCTAATTTTTGTTCTTTTAATCTATTCCCTCTTAGTTTGTGCTCAGAATATAGTGTAAATGCTGTGTACTGGCAATCTTCACCTGGATGATGGACATTTGCTTTATCCTCTGTTTTTGCTTACCCAAAACACTTGAAAACTTATTGCATTCATCAACCAGTTTGTCATATTTTTCACTGTGATTAATTTCTAAGGCATTTTCCTTCATCTTTCTGTAATTGTAAAGCAGGCATTTGGAAATAAATTTCAGAACTATTTTTCATAAGTAGAACATTTAGGAGTTTTCCTGACTTGCAGCTTCTTGTTACAAATCCAGATGGGGAAAAAAAATTTCATATTACCTCCTCTTAGACAATCACTCAAAGGCTTTTCCAATGACTAGCAGATTTCATTTCCAATACTGCTCCTAAAGCCATACATTTACATTCTAGATATTAAATTATTTAATCAAAATGAATGGTATTAAAAAAATCTAGTAGACTTAATATGAAAGGACTTAGTCTTCAGTTGGCCTTTTTTCCCCCCCACTAGTAAATAAACAAGACATATTTTAAATGCTGAAATCCTTATATATAAACTTTTTGGACCACAGAAAACTGGAGCATCATAAAAAGCTGTAATTCCTTTATTCTTTACTGTCATTGATATCTTTATTGAGGTCACTTCCCTCTCATAATCTCTCATCAGACAAAAGTGACATTTCTCTTTTGATTGCCTCTCAACCTTTTTTATAATGAGTTTTATTCCAAGTTAATTCCTCAAAAATATATCAAGCATATTAGTTGAAAAGTATCTCCAGCATCAAGGATAAGATAGTAGCATATTTCGTTTATTTTCCAGTACTTATTCTGGTGCCATTTGGTTAACTCAATGCTTGAAAAACGTTCTATAAAAGGAATATCTTTTATGCAAAGAGGTAGTAATAATAGGTTAACATCTAAAAAGAAAAAATTATGTCTGAGAATATAAGGAAACATTATATTAAGGAGTAACTAAGTTCTGACATAACCATCTCATTCATTATCCATATGATGTAAACCATTTTTAAAACTGTTAACACTAAAATTATCAACAATGTATACATTAAAATACATTATATATATCCCTGTTATTTTTTTCTCACATGAACTTTCATTAGTCAGATTTATTGAGTATCTTAAGATATTTTTCCTTCAATGTGTTTCCACATAAGGTAAAATACATTGAAAAATAAGAAAAGATGATGATACCATTCTCAAAAATTACCCACTTTTTCTGCATTAATACTCTTACAAATGCCCAATCTTTCTCATGCCCTCAATCTCCTTTGATTATTATACTATGAGGATGAAATGTTATAGAATTACAGTAAACAGAAAGAAGAAATGAATTTTCAAAGAACACTATACTGTTTATTGCTCCATTATGAATAGGTGCATTCTTCACTCTCATTTGTACAAAAGAACTTTTAAAATTTCCTTTTCAAAAAAACATTTTGCTGAGTTTCTTCTTTTTTCTTTCAGAGTATATCTTAATTGTTCAGACTTAACAACCATGCAAAAAACTAAAGGTATATATTTGAAAATGTTCTCCAGACAATATTACTTAATAAAATATTCTGACTATATTTCTGCTTTTTGTTAGAAAATCTGCTATTTTATTGCTAATACGTATCTATTTTATCAAGTTAAAACATATGTCTATCTCCTAAGGAGCTACATTTAAAAACAAATTACAAAGAACTTTGAATCTGATATTGACACTTGAACAAATATCAAAGAAGAAAGATTTTTAAGAACATTTCATTAACAACTGATTTTATTTTCTTTAAATCCTAGAAACAAAGTATGGTGCATATTCTAAATGTGTGCCAACTATCTTTAGTATCTATAGTATGCTTTTAAGAGCATCATCTGAATAAAGGCAAAGTATAATTTTTACTTGAATCACCAAATACATATATATTTTTAAAAAAAGATGTGCAAAATGGCATGACTTTTTCTTTTTCTTTTTTTTTAAATTAGTCACAGCTTCTTAAATAACCACAAAGTTGCCTCCATTGTTTGGAAATGGTTGGGATACAGGAGCATTTTAGGTTGCTAGAGCTTTTACAAAGTAAAACAAACCACTAACATCCCACGTTATCACAATGATGAACAGTGGTGAGAAAAGTCTAAAAACATTTATGCACAAATGTCCCAAATGTAACATGAGATAAAGATCAATCCACGGCTGAAATTAATAGAAAGGTAAAATCATAGCATTAAAAAGAATGTAACAGGCAAACTGGATTATTTGCTTAAATCTCATTATTCTACATTTTTAAAGTACAGATAGAAGAATTAGAAGTATGAGACAACTATTAAAGAATTACTTTAAAATGAAAACTGGCTTTACCATGCATTCATCTTAAGTCAAATAATGTATTAAGCTGAAGTCCTGGGCAATTTCTTTTCAAAGAGTCAATATTATAAAAATTTCTCAAACTAAAAAGTAAAAGGACAAATTTCATCATAATAATACTTGCTGAAAATACAATTTAATATTTTATAATATTTCAACAAAAATTTTGTAATTATCTTTAAGTTAATAGTCCCAGTTATTATATGATCCCAAAGTTTTACCAAAAGAGAAATCATTATTTTAAGCCTTAGACTAAAGCAAAGAGTTTTTCCAGCTTTCTTATGTATCTTGGTTTTTTTACTTAGTAAAAACAAAACAAATTGAATACACGCACACACACTTAACCATATGAAAAATTTCTCCAGTTCCACCATGTCTTCAAATAACAATTTTTGTTTTGCTTTGTTTTGTTTTTACCTGGTTCTCCTGTGATATCTCTGCTGCAGGAGGTGGTGGAGACTCTTCACAAACTGCAAGGCTCCGAACTAGCTTTAACTTTGAGCTTGACTAGAGAGAAGTATTTAAAATTAACACTACATTTCATAAGTCTAGGGCATATCCAAAAGCCCCCTGGAGTGAGTTTCTAAATTTCTTTATAGTTTTTGCCATGTATAAAAATAGATGAAATGTACAAGTCAAATACATCATTAAGCACCTCTAAAGCCTTTTGTTAAGAGAAAAAGCAAACAACTGCAGTTTGGAAAATTATAGCAATAGCAAGAATGGGAATAATTCCAACTTCAAAACCCAAGAATGGTGAGAAAGCAATTTCTCTATAGATAAAAAACCATCCAAGATAAAAAAGCAATGCACAAAAGCAACTAGGCAAGACAAAAAAGCCCCAAATAAAACAAAACAAGCTTTCTGCCCCAAACAAAATATGAAAAAAAAAAAAAAAAAAACTAAACTGAATGTAGTGCTATATGAAAACAAGGATTCATCAAGCATGAAGGAAGGCCCTTGGCATGCCAGCACACCAAAATATTTACTATACCTTAGACCTTTTTCCTGTCTGTCCAAATGACTGCAGTGGTCGCTGAACATACAACAAGAAAGATTTGTATTAAATTTCATACTGAGACAGAAAATTTGCTTAATTCATAAACCTAAAACACAGAAAAACTGTGCACAAAGTATGCAAAATGAGGAAATCAAAATTGGTTTCAGAGAAAGAGTATTGATTCCTCCCAGAAGCACACTTGAAGAAATTTCTCTAAAATCCTTCTGTGAGTTGGCATTTTTCTTTAAGTCAGCAAAGAGCCATGATTCTGTGTTAATTGAACTCAGTGGAACTTACAAGGTGATTTTATAGCAAAATAAGATAGACTTATTCAAGTATTTTATATTTGCTTTATAGCTAAGTTTGGGGGCAGGGAACCTCCCAAAACAACTCAGCAGTTTTAAGTAGCTGAAATCAGAAAAGTTCCAACATTTCTAAAGAGAATGTTTCAAATGCAGAGTCAGAGTCCAACCACACATCTATTGAGCCTTTTGGCAATGTATGAAGCACATCACCAGTTTATTAGTGACAGAATCCTGTTCACCAAGTCTGGGGTAAAGCAATGAAGCAGAGATGAAAGAAAGAGGGCAGACTTACAATATGGATGTTTAACATGACAGATTACCAATCACATAACTGGAGAACCCACTGAGGCAACTAGTTCTAGTTTGTGATATCAGGCTTTGATTTGGGAAAGCAGTCAAAACACCTATGCATCAGAATCAGATAGATTTTTAAAATAGACTTTCTTCCTGCCTCCTTCCTATCTCCCACTCCAAACCCAACCCCGACCAGCACAGGGTCCAGGCATCTACCATTTATACTCAGTAACATCAGGGAGCCAGTTTAGTAACAAACGCAAAACATATGAAACATCCTCAAATCGCAGACTTATACATGTCACATAAGAAAGAAAATGGCCACCATTTTATTCTGACATTCAAACAAAGCCATTTTTTATAGAGTCAACAGAAATAGGAGTCTATAGTAGCAGTACATCATTCTTCCTATTTTGAGTCCAAAGATAAGAGCATGATATTCTTAGGATTTTGACTCCGGATCACCAAATCAATAATAAAACAAAAGAAAAATCAGGACAAAATTAAGAAAAATGACTTTGTTTCTTATAGAGAATAAAATTCTATGTATGTGTACACATACACATATATTAATGCTGCCTAAGAGGGCTTCTGCATGTTGGTACTGTTTTCTGTTTCTATTTGCTCTCTTCTTTAATCTGGTTAAAATAAAAAAAAAAAGTCTGTAACTTACATACTAAAAGAAAGGAAAGAAGTTATACTACCATAGAGTCAAGGCTTATAGGAACCAAAAAAATGAGAGAAATCTAATAAATGGATACCAGGATAATGCACGTGACTAGAAGAGTTCTAAGAAAGCAAAAAGGAAATTAATTTGTGGCTTACTCTTGTCCTATGCTTTCAACCCTTGCAATTATAAGTACTATAGTATAAACCTTCTATTAAAAATGTCTAAAATAAAAGATGATTAAAAGGCAGAAGAGCTGGACTTAAATTTCTGCTGCTTTACTAGGTGACCCTAGTCAAACTATTTCAGTTTACTCTTATCTGTATAAAGTTTACACAGTTTGAACTAATTCGCAGGGTTCTTGAAGAGATTCAGTGAAAGATTTAAAAAAAAAAAAAAAAAAGGTGGCTTTGGTATCAGAAAACCAATGTTCTATCTCTGCTTATTGGCCATGAGGTCTTTGATAAGTTACTTAATTTATCAGATGCTGCTTTCAACCTGTAAAATAAAGATGATGCTATATATTGTTCCTATAGTACTGCTTTAGAGTATTCAAAGTCTTACATGTGTATTGACTATCTGTTTTAATTTGTAAGGAGCCTTTGATGATGCTGAAGAAAGATGAGGAAAGACACAGAGAACTAAAATTATCTTAATTTAACATCATGTAACTAACATGTTCTTAGTTTCTGCTATACACTAAACTTTGTGCCAGGAACTGGAGATATGAAAATGAATAAGACATAGGACCTGGTATTAAAGACTGCCCAAACCAGAATGAGCTACTTAAATAGCCAAACAGAACCCAAGAGCTTCACAATCTTAGTCCTGTGCCCGTTACATTACACCTATAAAAAACGTTTTTGTTGTTGTGGATTACACATACACCTGGTAGACAGAATTTTAAAGATGGCCCCCAAGAGGACTCCCAATCTCTACTTATTTAACTGATTACTAATCTAGGTACTGGTATGAAGGGATTGTACACAAGTAACTGAGACAAGTCAGTTGATTTTAGGATACAGATTTAGGATTCAGGTGAGTCTGACCCATTCAACTGAGCCCTTTAAAAGCAAGGAGTTTTCTCAGGTAGAGAATACAAGGGAAAGTCAGACAGATTTAAAGAATTAAATACACCATTGTTGGTTCTGAAAATAGGACAATTTGAGAAGTACTGACTAGCCTCCTAAAAGCAGAGAGCCCAACAGCCAGCTTGGAAACCAGGACCTCAGATCAACAGTAAAACCTCATACCAACAGTAAAAAAGTGAGTTCTGCTAATAACTGGAATGATCCTTAAAAGCATGATTCCTCAGAAAAGGGCGCAGTCTCACTGACACCTTTAATTTTGGTCCTGTAAAACAGCAGAGAACCCAACTGGATCTACTATGAGCTGATAAATGAGTGCTCTTTTAAGTATAAGTTTGTGGTAATTTGTTACACAGTAAAACGAAAGCACTACTATAAACTATAAACTGCCTAAGTGGCATTATTCAATAAAATTAGGTATTATTTCAGTTCAATAGCAAAGAACAAAAGTTATATAATGTATTCTAAAACACTGCCATACACACATAACAAAGCAGAGAAAAAAGTTCTGTTTATGAAGTTAATATCCTTTATTTCATATTTGTTATCAATCTGGCAGTTAAATTTGGCTTAAAATAGGAATTCTCCAAATTTGGTATATAATTATTTTAAAATCAGATTTTGTCATTTACAGCACATTTTCATTCTTAGCAGAATTTTGCTGTCAGAAAAAATGTGGCAGCTAGTTTAACAGATCTTAACTAGTTCAAAGGGATGCTAATTAAATTAGAATTTAGATGGTTTAGAGACAAAGCACCAATTTATAATTTACACTGTTCTACAACGAAGTATAGGACAGGAACTAGGCCAACAAGTGGGTACAGAATATGCAACAATGTTAGTAGAATTTCAGTTTGAAACTAGTATTTAATGTATGGACAGAGCTGCCAGCTACCAGAATTTGGAGAATTGGGAACCAGAATAATATTCCTGGGTTATACAATGTTAACATAAAAATAACTGCCAATCTAATATCATTGAATTAAGAGGAAATGTGACTTAATTCAAAAAGGGGATCATTTTCCTTTATAATTAATAACTATTATGAAAGAAATTTTAATTTTAATGAAACCTTTAACTAAGACTCTTAACAGATCTTGAAGAGCTTATTCTCACCACTTCTCTGGATGGTAGTAAGGGTTAATGGTAATTATGTGAAAGAATATAATGAATAAATGTCTAGGCGAAAGGTCAGAAGCAGTAAAAACAAAAGACACCATGCTGCCATTTGAAAGAGAAAACAAAGTTTTTGGAGGTAAGGGAGCTAACTTAAAAAAAAAAATCAGTAAACCAACAAATTAACACAATCACTAGTTTATTTTTAACACTTAACCTTCAGACCATAGAGCACAGGGTTGAAATCCAAAGGTCAAAGTCTTACACTATAAGGAAAAGTTCCCAGAGAAAGAAAGAGAAATAGAATTTCTGGTTATCTACATATTAAATGAAGGCAAAGAATCTCCTCATCCTATTGGTGATATACATGAAAATCATCCAAGGAAATAAAAATAGTATATAAAAACATGTCTACACTTACAAAGTATGATAAACATCTTCATACATGTCATAGTAAAGTATTGTGAAAAGTGAACATATTTATAAGGTCTGTCATATATGCACATGACCCAGGTTCAATAGAAAGAGTACCAAGTTCTAGAAAGAGATTTAAAAAGTAAATTGTACCATGGGAAGTGAAGCAAGAAGTTCTAAAAAGAGAACTCATTCAAAATTAATAAAAGACAATAAAACTACAGCATATAAATAGGGTTAACAGAAACAATAATTATTACATTGAAATTTTAGGGAGTTGTGTTAAGAAAGAAGTTTTACTTTTTATTTTAATATTAAAAAAATCCATCTTGCATGATAATAAAGGGACAAATTTGAAAAACCATTTAGTTGTGTTGTAGCTCATAAATAATTACTAATAATTATGATGAATTATAATACTATTGTTAATACTATCTCCCATTTGTAAGGCTCTCTGTGTTAGGTACATTATACATCCTTTTAAAAAAAAATTCTTTATACATTTTTCATTGGTGCATTATAGTACATAATGATGAGATTTGTTTTCATATAATCATAAATGCACACAATATAAAAATATACTTTGGAAAATATCACTCCCAAGCATTTCCCCCCTTCCTCCCATCTCTTGGTCCCTTCTCTTCTACGGATCTCCTTTTGATTTTCATGACATCCATCCCCATCTTTTCCTTTTTTCTCTCCAGCACTACATTACACACATCCTTTTTAATCTCTGCATGACAAATAGAAAAATGATTTGCATGATTTCACATAGAGGCTTTTATTTGATGGCTTAAAAAGAAACATCTTTGTATGTTTCATCAATTAAGGAATTTATTGCCTACTCCTTTGCTCTCAATATTGAAAAAGTGTGGCTTTGTGCCCTGAATTTTTCTGAGAGCCTTATTAGAACACCATTGCTTTCTTTCCTCTTATCTTGCTCTCTGTTCCCTTTTAAAGAAATGTCTTAGAACTAATTTGGGGAATAGAAGACATAAGAGTCTCAGCTTGATTATCAAAAGGCTTACTAAAGGGCTAGGGTTGTGGCTCAGTGGTAGAGCACTCCCCTAGCACGTGCAAGGCCCTGGGTTCGATCCTTAGCACCACATAAAAATAAATAAATAAAACAATGGTATTGTGTCCAACTACAACTAAAAAATAAATATTAAAAAAAGGCTTACTAAAGAAACTGGGAATGTATTCAACCCTACTTTAACTGAGTCTGTGTGTTGAAAATTCATTCATACACATTAGAAGCTATTCATGCATTCTGACAAACAAGGCTTGCTTAGGTGATAACAAAAATCAGCTCTCTTCTGTACTCCACAACAAAGATTACCAACACAATTTGGATTGGCTATCTTATTTTTAAAAAACAGTTGACAAGGGATTGGGGAGTAGGGAGGCATTGTTTGAATTGTTCCAATATGTTTTGGACTGTGTATACACAATCTTTACCCAGTACCTTAGAGGTACCAAAGGAAGATAAAATGTTTAATAGTTTTAGAATAGGTAACTCCATACTAATCAGACTTTTTGTTTGATCCTCAGTATCATACCACACATATTAATAAAACACACAGTTCCTTGTTGATGCTGAAACAGATGACTTTCACATTATTTTTTGTAAAAACATAGGAAAAGTTACTTTCTGGTTTTATCTACTTCCATCCCCAATTTCTATTACTTTAGTCTCTTCTGTACATTCATTTCAACTGTTGTAGTCCCCTTGCCAGGTAACTCTGATGGAGGCATCTTGAACCCCAGAAACTCAAAACAGAATCAATTTTTCATACAGTAAATGCTAAATAAACATTTGAAGAAACAGTAAAGATCGTATTTGATAAATTAACATAAAATAAATTCTCACTTTTTCCTCTTCCAAGTCTTCCAAGTCCACCATGCTATATGGAACATGAGATCAAAGACCTTGCCTGTTTTTGTTTATTATATTTCCTTGGCACAGAACAGGTTTTCTTTTCTTTTTTGGTGCTGGGGATTGAACCCAGGGCCTTGTGCACGTGAGCAAGCACTCTACCAACTGAGCTATATACCCAACCCCCAGAACAGGTTTTCAATAAATATTGGGATTGGGCTGGGGTAGAGTTCAGTGGTTTTTGGAGTTAAGGGAGCTAACTTAAAAAAAAAGTGGTTTAGTGCTTGCCTAGTATGCACAATGCCCTGGGTTTGATCCTCAGCATCATACCACACACTACTTGTGCGCGCGTGCACACACACACACACACACACACGAAAGAAAGAAGAATAAAAAATCTCCTGAATTACCTGTACAAACAACTGAGCCATGATGCAATAGTGGTCATAAGAATGTTCTTATGCTTATTGTCAAGGGCAATACTTAGACATGGCAGGAAACACAATAATACAAGTTAACCATGTGTTGTTAAACACAACCTGGAAGAATGTTCATTAGGTGTAGAAAAGAGACTAAAATGAAATACAATTTCAATCACAAATGCAATAAAATTTTAGCAGATTTTCTCTGATACAATCAAGATACTGGCATGCTGCCATCACTGCAGTGTACTAATTACAGGGATGAAAATTTTTTGTTATTTTAAAAAGTGCTGTTACTAAAAATGACTGGAAAAAATGTGCTATTCTTAATTTCTTTGATAATTACTACTTGACTATGCTTAATCAGTGGGAACTAAGTACTTTTTTATAGATGTAGGAGTTGGTATCTGTCTAACATGGTGTGTGGCACATAACAGGGAGAAATAGTTTTTGACTGAATAAAGGAATGAGATGATCTTTAAAGAAGCTTTCTTTAATTGTCTTAAGAAAATGGTGAAGGTAGAATTTTTGGCTTGCAGACCTCAAAGTCTTTAGGAAACAGAAAAAAAATGATAGAATAGTTTTTCTATTTTAGGATAAATTTTTGTGGTACATTAAAGAAGGTTAAACTCTTTCCTACCAAGAGATGGGGTCTAATTTTCCATCCTATGAGCTGGGGTTATTGACATGTGTCATCAAAAGACAGTGAAACACGGTAGGATGTCCAAACCTAGTTCAAAGCTTTGTTTGGCCTGTTGGAACATTCTCTCTGGGACTGCTGAGGTGCTACATAAGAAGTCTGACTATCGTGGATTGCTACATTGGAGGGATCATGGATGGATGCTCCTAGGTCCACATGAGTCCAGCATTCCAGCCATTCCTACCAAGATGCCAGACATGTGAAGGAAGCAATCCTGGATCTTCCAGGCCAGCCCATTGTCAAGTTAAATACCAGCACCTTTTTGAACACCTTATAAAATACAAAATTTCACTCAGCCAACTGCTGCATCATTTCCTGACCCACAAAATCTTACTAAAAAAATTGTGGGGCTGGGGTTGTAGCTCAGTAGTGGAGCGCTTGCCTCACAAGGGTGAGGCACTGGGTTGCATCCTCAGCACCACAGGAAAATAAAATAAATAAAATAAATAAAATAAAAGTATTGTGTCCATCTACAACTAAAAGTATTTAAAAAATTGTTAGCCTGTCATTTTGAGAACAGGTAATTGAAACACCTTTAAAAATAATGAATACTGAAAGTACTACTTGACACAGTTTCAACCTATACTGAATCTAGCAATATAGCAACTGAATTTCTAACTAGGCCTGGAATTAAAAGTCTTGTCAATGGTTATTCAAAGATAAGACTGAATGCACAGCATCAAAAGCATCAAGTGACATTTTTTCCCCTCACCAACCTCTACTTAGTCATGGTTGACTAATAAACCCAGGGAGGATTGTTTTTGCCAATAGATCTTCTGCAGGTTCAATCTCTCTAGCTCTCTCTCCTCTAAGTGCTCTTCAGTTACATATTGAACTTTCACAGCACTGATAGGGAAGAGTAGAATATAAAAGTATAAAGCCAATAAAACACATTGGCTACACACAAATAGAATTATGTTATATGACATATGCAAATCAAAGAGCTAAGACGCAGCAAGCTAATCCAGATAACTGAAAAACCAGCTGGGAAGCATGTCCCAGAGGGTCAACTTACCCATTTAGAATTCTGAAAAGTGAGTTTTGAATGAAAAGAAGCATAACTACATATTGAATATTAGGTAATTGTAGCAACAGAGAAAGTCCTGTTTACCTGCAAATCAATATTGTTGTCAATACAATGTTCATTCTTTTCTGCCAAAATCTTCCCATAGTTTTCTGATTTGATAAGATTTTCAACTCTGGTTGTATCTTTCATTTCTGCCTCCAAATCCTTCATTGTTTCAGTTTCATCTTTTACAGTAACAGTATCAGACATCCTCATTAGCGAAGGTTATTTTAGAATTCTATCGGGAACTTGAAGCCTTAACAAGAAAAAAAAATTAATTCAGTTTGAAACATTTTTTAAATTCATTTACTAGATGATATTGACTGTGTACCTTGTATATTACAATATATAACACTGAATGTACATAGAAGCAAAATTTCTGCTTTTAAGGATTATATTATTTTGTGGTGGATATGTTTTTTAAAAAGCCACAATACAGGGAGAAAAGAGATGTAATAAAGATACAAGGTGATTTAATTGCACATACTGTGAAAGTTCTTAAGAAACAGTAAGGAATGAACCACATCAAGATGGAAGATAATAGTTAGATGGTTACATATGCATATTTTGATGACCTTAAAAATCTTTTTCTTGCTGGAATGGGATACTACAATCCCAGTAGCTCCGGAGGCTGAGACAGGATTCCAAGTTCGAGACCAGCATCGGCAATTAGCAAGGCCCTAAGAAAATGAGTGAGACCTGTCTCGAAACAAAACTTTTCTCTAAAGGCATACTATATTACCCGGTAGAAAAATATTTTCTTATTATAACTTCCATCTGTATTCTTCAAATTCCAAATTTCTTAAACTATCCTGATTCCAAAAGGAAGTAATTTAAAAAAAATTTAAAAAAAATCCTATGCAAAATATGCTTGTGGTTAGGGTTCAAAATGAACCCAGTAAAGCAATGAAACTCTGACTTACATGATTCAATGCAAACAACATGTTATTATCAGAAATTCTAGGAAATGGAATCCATAGGGATCAAATACAGATATAAATATATCTCTAAGTCTATAGTGAAGAAAATACTGGAAACTTTACACTATATACCAAATAGAAATGTATCAGAGATTAAACCTAAAGAAAGATAGCTGTCAGTTTAGGACATGTAAAAAATGTACTAAAACCAGAACAATTTACTCTTTTTTTTTTTTTTTTTTTAAAACAGAGAGAGAGAGAGAGAGAGAGAGAGAAGAGAGAGAGTTTTCTTTAATATTAATTTTTTCAGTTTTTGGCGGACACAATATATTTTATTTTATGTGGTGCTAAGGATCGAACCCAGCGCCCCACGCATGCCAGGTGAGCGCGTTACCACTTGAGCCACATCCCCAGCCCCCACAATTTACTCTTATTCAGACGTAAACAACTTATTTTGAAATGCATCAAAAAATTTAAAATCAATGGATAAATACAGAGATGAAAATAGGTTAAAGCAAGTATTGTACAATGTTAATGGCAGAATAAAGGATGATTATATAAATGTTCACTGTAAAATTCTTTCCTCTTTTCTGTATTTTAACAAATTTTTAAAATAAAACTTGATGAAAAAACTGTATAAATGGTTTTCTTTGTACAATTTGGAAATTTCAAGAGTTTAGTGAAATAAAGATCTACAATAAAGTACCTGTAGATTTTAGAAATCTATAAATGTTTCTTAAAAAAAAATGCCAAAGAAAAATAGATTCTAAAATTACAGGTATACTACACTGAATAAAAAATGCATCTTCTACTGGTGAGGCACAGTGGTTCAAGTCTGCAATCCCATCTCAAAACCAAAACAAAACAAAACTAAAACAAAAATGTCTTCCTTAATTAGAATCCATACCATAAGTTAATTGGGTCATTCTGAAAATAATGTTGCAAAATGGGAAGATGAAAGGGAGGCTACTGAAAATACTCTGGATCTTACTTTTTACACATAAGATTTTGTTTGGTTTTTTTTAGTGCTAGGGATGGAACCCAGGGCCTCAAACATGCTAGGTAAATACTACACCAAAGAAGTACATTCCCAGCACTATAGGTAAGATGTTTAAAGAAAAAGGGATATGGGGCTACAGTAGTAGCTCAGTGGTAGGACACTTGCCTAGCATGTGCAAGGCACTGGGTTTGATTCTCAGCACCACATAAAAATAAATAAATAAATAAATAAAGAAAGAAAGAAAGAAAGAAAGATATTATATCCATCTACAACTAAAAAAAGAAAAAGGGATGTGGTTTTCTGAAGGGACTGGAGAGTGTTACCTGATGTGTCCTATGGATCTGAGATTCTGGTGTTCCACAAAAATAAAATAAAATAATCCAAGGTTCCTTTTCACAGCTGTCAGCCAGGATGTCAATTGTATTGAACCATCTGTATTCTGGCAGGAGGAGTCCCATGTCCTTGTCACCACTGTAGATTCCTGGACTGAGATGGACTGTCTTGGATCAAATGTATCATACCTTTCAGTGGCCTAAAATTAAAACAAAAGGACACATTTTAGCAAAACAGTAGGGGAAATGGAACACTTCATAGCAATTTAGAAATTAAAAATACTACCATTACGAGTTTTATTTTCTTATCTTAAATAAGAGTAAGGACACTGAGTTACAACTAATTCACACATATCTTAGTTATGTAAACCTGAATAAGTCAAGGAGGCCTGGAGAGCTTATCAGTAAGAAAGAAGAGAGAGGAGAGGGAAGGAACTAATGTAAAAGGAGAACCTGCAATATGGTTAGTGATAAAAGGGAGACAGTAGCTCCACTTTATAGTAGGGAGGGGGAAAAAAAAAAAAAAGACTTGCCCTAAGATCCCAACCAGGAACACTTTAACTCTAAAAACTTGATTTTTTAAATAGCTTTTTTTCCCCCAGAGCTATAACCCTATGAACTTAAGATGGTAATTTTGAATAATACATCCTAGAGTTTTAAACATACAAATGAACAAAAGGTTATAGTAGTCAATTAACATTTTCAAAGAAACCTACTTTGTCTGTTAAAAGAAAATGTCTGTAAAGGGTAGAATGACAATTTTTAATAACATTTGAAAAACTCAGTGCCAAAAGTCTCTCCAAGTCATATATCTCTATATATATTTTTGGTACCAGGGATTGAACCCAAGGGCGCTGATCCATACCTCCAGTCCTTTTTTATATTTTAATTAGAGACAGGGTCTTGCTGGGTTGCTTAGGGCCTCACTAAATTGCTGAGGCTGGCTTTGAACTCACAATCCTCAGCCTACCGAGCCACTGGGTTTACAAAGGCGTGCACCACTGGGCCCAGCTCCACGTCATATTTTTAAAGTCAGTTTCATTTTATATTTATGTAGTTCAAGCAAAGATCTCATGGCAAGCGAATAATTCTAAAAATACCATACGATTCTTCCATTTTCCTTTGACATTTACGTTGTCAATAAACAGAATTGTACCATTTAAGGTAAAACAACTGAGCAAAATGATGTTAAAGTACCAAGAAATCTATTACACAGCTGTGCATGTATAATAGAACATTTCATATCCCATGTTAATTCTTTAAAAGATATTTTGAAATATAATAATTTAGAACCCTGAAATATCTTCAGATTAATTTTCACATCTCCATTAACTAAGGGCTAATAAATAGAAAAGGGAGAATCATAAACAAATGTCAGGTTTTTTTGTTTTATTTTTTTAAATGGACACTATATCATCTCAATTTGATCAAGCTTCTCTGGCCACTAAATGGCTGTTTTTTAAGTTACATCAATACCAAACACAAACAAAAATTCCTTCAATATAATTTTTCTCAATTTTAATTTTTCTCTCATAAAATGATAGACACAAGATGGCAGCACTCACTAAGCCATAAAATGCTTTACATATTTCTTGTTAAGTGACTGATAAAATCATGAATTCCTTAAATTTGAGATTCTGTAAAAGCAAGGTTCAAATCCACTAGGAAGCAAATATGGTACTGGCAAAGGTAACAGCTACAAGGGGAATAAGAAAGGAGAATAACCTGAAGAGATGGACATCTCAGAAGATCCCCCTTAGTCTCTGGAGCCCTAAAGAATCTCAGAAGCCACTATCCCAGACCCTTCTCTTACTGATATTTAAAAATGGAAATTCTCAGAATCGGTTTTAACCTAAAAGAGACAGATAAATTCTTCCAATGTTTATCTAAAGGGTGATAACTGTCTGGAACTATAAACAAAAAGGAATTACATATAAAATTAAAGATCATATCCTAAAAAAAAGTGAAACTATAAATGTACTAGGATATATAGTAAATCTTTTTATAACTATTAGGTGGGTGAGTGTCTAGCATGTATAAGGCCCTGGGTTCAAACCTCAGCACTATAAAAACAAAATAAATTTCACAACAATTATAAGAAGAATATCTTATTATTATCTTTGTTTCACAACAGATAAAGAAACTAAAAGCACTGAGAAATTAAATAATTTGTCTAAGATCACACTAGTTAAGTCTGAGAACCAAGGACTTAAACCAGGGTTGATTGATGCTACACTACTGTTATATCATCATTCATATGTACCAAGAAGATGGACAATCTGCATTTACAGAGCCTTTATTTTAAGACTAATCACAATATGTACTAACTCCTTAACATTAGATTTAAGATAGAAAGTAAACTTATTCTTTTCTCAATGACAGGATCTATGAACTTGTGTGCGTCTGTATGCAGAGGAACAGAATACTACTAACTTTGTAATAATAGTCCTACTGACTATTTTCTACCCAACTCTCACAACTCCAGTAATATACAACCATCTAACTTCTCTAAATCTCCTGTCTTTTGTGATGATGAATTCTAACTGCAAACCTGAGCAGCAAGAAGGCTAAGGAACAATGTGAAAACAGTTCACAAATGATAAAATGTATAGTTATGGACCTTCCTCAATGTAACAAAGAATGGTGGAATTAGGATCAACCATATTTGAAAAGGGAGACTACAATATATATGCAGTCTACAGATGAATAGATTCTCTAGTGAAAATTTCAGATGGAATTTTCAGCAATAAAAATGCAATATTGATACCGATAATTAAAAATATATTTTTGCTATGTTTAGGGCCTAAGTTTTGGTTTCACTACATAAAAGAATTGAAAAGTTAGGTAACAACAACAATAAATCCCATTAATATTTAACAAAAACAGTAGTTTATTCTAAGTTAAAAAATATTTAAATATCACTTATACTGAGGGGGAAAAAGTTACACTATTCAAGTCATTTGAATAGAATGTGGCAAAGCACAGTACATTGCTATTTCCTTATGACTATCCAGTTCTTCAGTGCAACTTTTATCTGATGGTTACAATGCTAAAAAATATAGTCAGGCCATCATATTTAAAAAGGAAATAAAAATGCCCCAAACTGACACATGTCAGCTTCTCCCTAAGATTATAAATTGGGGAAACTAACTGGTCAAAGGCCTCCAGAGAAAAAGACAAAACGATGTAGTTAGAAATAGTGGAAATTGACTCTCAGTCACTGGTCATCACTTGAACAAGAATAAAAACATCGACATTTGCTAAATGTCTATATGGTTTACAAACAGTTACTGATATTCAAAAAAAATTTACTGAATAACCACAGAAAATATTGAACTTCAGTGAGTACCCGTTTTATTTAAAAAGAGTGAAGAGGAACAAACTGTCTTGACTTGAAAGAGTTAGTTAAACCCCCAAAAAGTTTAGCAGTGACATTTATTTTATTTTAAATTTTTATACAATTTTTTTTTTTTAAAGAAAGAGAGAGAGAATTTTATTTTATTTTTCTTTAGTTTTCGGTGGACACAACATCTTTGTTTGTATGTGGTGCTGAGGATCGAACCCGGGCCGCACGCATGCCAGGCGAGCGTGCTACCACTTGAGCCACATCCCCAGCCCTAGCAGTGACATTTATTAACAAACAGATAACGCCCTCCCCCCACTTCCCCTGGGTGGGGATGAAACCTAGAGCCTTGTGCATGTTAGGCAAGTGCCCTACTACTGAGCTATATCCTACAATCATTTCAAGAGGGTATTATAAGAGAGGGGAAAAGACTTTCGATAGTTTTAGAATGGGAGGAAAGAATTTATTACTGGAGGCTTACAAGACTGCAAGACAAATTGCCTTTAAGAAAAACTTATATGGAAAGATGGGAAAAAAGAATTGAAATAGATTGTAGGAAAAAGACTACTTAATTAAAACAAAATGTATGAACTGAGGTTAAAGGCAAAAAAATTGATGATGGTAAAGACTGGGGAGCAGGACTTCTGTATTTTAAGTCCACTTCAGAAAATATTGTGATACCAAATCAAGTTTAAGTTTCAGATATCCTAAAATTTTACATCTGAGATATCAGATTGAATTTTAACATTTCACATCTGCATTGATTTACAATCTAAGAAGACACACACGCACACAAACATATGGAACAAAAATATTTACCACATTGACTTAGAAAGTCAAAGGTTGAATGTTTTCTCTTATAAATGGACACTTGAGTGAAATGCGGGGGAAAAATGTGGGGGAAGAGATCCTGTGAAAACAGAAGATCAGTGGGTTTGAGGAAGGAGACTGAGGATGAAGGGGGAAGAAAAGGAAGGAACTATGAAGTGAAATTTACCAAATTATGCTATGATACATATAAATATATTCTAGCTTTATTATCAATGAAGCACCAATGGAAAAAAAACTAAACAAATCGGGGGTTGGGGGGTCAAAGAATGGGAAAGGTACATGGATGGGAAAGGTATTTTATGTTACTAATTACCTCTAGAAAAGGAAAGGATTAGAAATACAAAAAGCTTGAATAACAGGTTCATATTTTAAAAAGAAGCCACAGGGAACGATTTTAGCTACAATATAGACATAACTTGTTCTAGCAAGCAAAATGCTTATAGTTGTGATGGAAAGTAACTAGAGTTTAGATGAAGGATTTAAAGATAAAAGCTTAAAAGGAGAAGAAATTTCATTCATTCGTATCTTTGGAATGGATCCTATGTACTAAGCACTGTTCTAGGTATTGGGATTATAGCAGTGAATCAAGAAGACAGGCTCCCAGAACCCAAGGTGCTTAAATTCTAGTGTGGAGATAAAATATAATGATTGAAATATGTACCTTAAAACCAGTAATCTCAGGGTTGGGGTTGTGGCTCAGCAGTAGAGTGCTTTACCTAGCATGTGTGAGGCACTGGTTAGATTCTCAGCATGATGTATAAATAAAATACAGAAAGATAGAAAGGAAGGAAGGAAGGAAGGAAGGAAGGAAGGAAGGAAGGAAGGAAGGAAGATAGGTCGGTCAGTCGACTGACAATTAAAAAATATTGGAAAAAAAAACCCCACCCTAGTAATCTCTTAAATACTTATTGGTCACTTAGCACTATTTCCAATGCTTTAAGTATATTAATTCATTTAGTCCTAAAAAATCCCACATTGTTGGGTTCTCTTATTATCCCCATTTTGTAGATGAGGAAATCAAGGCAGAGAAACAGCTTTTCCAAGGTTCCAAGAATAAGAAAGTGCAAAGTTAGGGTCTAAACTCAGGTAGTTAGGCTAGAGCCCCTTGCTATTTGCCACTACCTATGTTTTATCTCTAGAAATGAATAGGTTAATTTAACAACTATGATAACTAGGGAAAGACAACTCCACATAGGAGTAGTCAGAGAAAAGGTTAGAGTTTAATAGCTGAAAGAGTTATGAAAGAGCACTTTGAACATATAGATAGCATCAAAAGGATCTTGTGGCAGGATAGTCATTTCAGCTTTACATACAATAAATTTAAGTTGTCTTCAGGACATTCTTAGAAATATGACAGGAAATTGAATATACAGAGCTGAAGCTCAGAAAAGCAGTCAGGGCTATTTATGTGGAAGAATCACCATCACAGACTAAAGTTTTAAATTATCAAAGTAGACAAAATTGCCCATAGGAATAAAAAAAAAATAAGGGGCTTAGGACAGAGCACCTAAAGAATGTTGAATCCTTAAGAAAAGAGTAGAGAGGTGGAGGAACAAGGTTAGCAGGAAATTCAAAATTAGGGGAAATCTGTCAGTATAGAAAATATGTAGGCTAAAGAATACAGCTGAGAAAGGAGGGAGAGGGGTTGGGGGGTTAAGAATAAAAAAGAATTAAGAAGGAAAACACAAACAAGTGTGAAGAAATGAAGAAGTGGGAGTTAGAAGCACAAATGGAAGGATAACCCTTAAAAGTATTCATTGTCCTTAGGAACTAAAGGGATGTGAGAGGAAATTGAGGGGATTTTTTTCTGTTAGTGAGGTATTAGTGATGGTTGTAGGGGTTGGGAAGAAGAGAGGGTGAGGATAAATACTCACTGAGTCACTAGGGGGAGATTCATTGAGGTTTCATCAATATCCAAGATTATTTAGGTATTTAGGTATAATCCTTCTATGGAGAAGTCTGCAGACTCTAAGACTAAAGGTTTCTCTAATTCTTAGACTCTCATTGTAATGAGAGTAATCTAAATGAGCACAAGTGCTACTTGGCTGTGGAATGGGCTAACCATTCTTTCACAACCATTTCTAGACCTGATGCTTTATCACTACATACCATATAGTAGCTTAAGAAATGCCAAATCAAAATACAAAAGTTGGAGATAGGGAATGCTAGAGTACTAAAGAAACTTTACATTAAGTCCTAATGTGGTAGGGATTCTAGTTTGAGTTAAAGTGAAAAGTAAAGAAAGTGTTTTCATTATGGAGGTACAGATGCAGTATAAGGGCCTGCCTTACTTTTCTGAGGATGGCAAGGTACTGGTACACAGAAGATTCTAGAGTATATGGTACCCTGAAGACTAATGATGTTTATGGCAGGGACATGAACATATTCAAGGCAAAAACTAGCAAAACTGGAAGTGGGCTGTGGGCCTGAGAAGAACAAAACTGGAAGATCTTGAAAGGGCTATTCATAATCTCATGAGAGAGACACTGGGAGAATCCTAGGGACAACTTGGTAAGATTCTGAAGGGGTTTAGAAATTAGTAGAAAGCAAAAAAAAAAAAAAAAAAAAAAAGCAATGAAGTCAGGTCCATTATTGTAACTTTATACCTGAAACCTGTATCATTTACTTCCTAATGTACTACTAGTGAGGACAAAATGTATTTTGCCTTCATTTTGAATCTGTTGTAGTTGAGGTTAATGAGATCTCCCTATGGAAATGTTAAATGCAGAAATGAAATAAATAAATCAGGTTACAATACAATCTCTTGACATATAATAAAATTTCTTATAAGGGAGGGGGCAGGGAAACTGGTGTTACCATCTGATCAAGCTTTAGGAAATAAAGAACAAAGAACATGGCAAAGATTCAGATTTCTAGAAGGTGAGCTAGCTATAGATAAGGATATATATATGGGAGGATAGCTTAAGATAATGGGTATTAAGAAGAGAGAATACAGTATGCTTTGTTTCCATATTGAGTTTGAGTTGATTATAATTCATTGTTTAATTGTGTATTATCTACTTAGAGATTCTTTTAAGCTATGGAACCAGCTAGAGAGAACAGGTCAGGGAGAGAAATGTTTATTCAGTTTTAACCTCAGAGAGAGCTCATAAATAACAAGAACCAGAAAAGTACATTACTTCTTTAATAGAGAACATCAAAGATATTTACCAGTTTGAGAATAAGATATTGTATAATGAAGAATTTGGCTGGCTTTTGTCCTTGGTAGGCAGCCTCTAAGTTCTTGAAATTTCTAGAGTGATGGAAGTGTCTATCATTAATAGTATGTCTTGAAAGTTTATTCTAATGAGGTGACTCACAGTGGGCCTTTACTTAGTTTATGTTAAGGAGATGATTTAAGATGGGAACTTGGAATTAACTGGAGAGTGAATACAATTGTGACACCAATAATTTAATCATAACTATATAAGACAATCCTACCAGGCAGGGTGGCACACATCTGTAATCCTAGTGACTGGGGAGGACGAGGCAGGAGAATTGTAAATTTAAAACCAGTCTCAGCAACTTAAGAAGACCCTGTCTCAAAATAAAATAAAAAAAGGGCTAGGGATGTGGCTCAGTGGTTAAATGCCCCTGGGTTCTATCTTTGACACCAAAAAAGAAAATCTCAATAAAAACTAGCTTGGGTGAGCTTCCAAGGTAGGCAATTGTCTACATATTATGATACATCAATCTGTGGGAAAGATAACAAGTCTTGTGCCTATAGTAAGAAGATGGGGGAAACTTTGCATTTGGGATCCTCCCAAACTTTGCCCTATGTCTCTTTCCTTTTGGCAGGTTCTGATTTGTATCCTTTTGTTACAATAAAACCATAGTTTTAAGTGTAACACTTTGTTGAGTTCTGAGTCAATTCTAGCCAATTATCACTGGGAAGGGGTGGAGCAAATTTGTAGCCAGCTGCTCAAAAGTGATGGCAGTCCAGTGTCTGACTGAAGCGAGGACAGTCTTGTATGATGTGTCTGGCCTAACCTAGAGTTTGCTGATGTTAGAAGTTACTGCAGGTGTTGACCTTTTTGCAGAGTTTAGTCTCATTCACAACATTCTTCACTCATGTATTCCGTGCTAGGTTCATAGCATTACAATGTCTGAAGTTCATAAATAAAAGTAAACATCATCCTGAGCTCAGTTTCTTTTTTCAGTTATTCCTAATGCCATAAATGAGTAACCATATGCTTTACACAGACTTAAAACTGTCACACCATCCTTTAAGAAACCTCACGGTAGTTCAGTTAAACTGTGATGTGGTTGGCACTCCATTCACTCTTTCAAAATTCTATTTCACTTGCTATTGATTTCTCTGTACTACCAAAATAACCATAAATTTACCTCTGTGTACTTTTTACCTATGACTAGCATTTCATTCTTAACACAGTGTCATAATGAAAAATCCTTTGAGGGTCTGTGATCAAAATACCTGAACAGAACAGCTTAGAGGAGGAAAAGTTTATCTGCCCTCAGTTTCAGAGGTTTAGTCCATGGCAGCTGATTCCATTGTTCTGGGCCCCAAGGTGAGGCAGAGCACCATGATGTAAAGGCAGGGCAGAGGAAAGCCACTCAGCTCACAGTAGCCAAAAGCAGGGGAGGAGCCAGGGGGAATACTATAATAATTCTCAGTGGCATGCTCCGAAAGACCTACTTCCTCTAGACATACTCCGCCTGCCTATAGTTGTCACCCAGTTAATCCTTCAAATAATGAATCTGCCAAATGGATCAATTCACTGATTAGGTTATAATTTTCAGACTCTAATCATCTCACATCTGCACACCTGCATTAACACAAGAGCTTTTATAGAGAAGACTCAAATTCTAATAGGGTCTTAAAGGTACAAAGCTCTGTCATCAAAGTAAGACTCATGCCGGGCTCCTGACACATTTACTTAATCCATCTTATGATTCTTTGATGGCTCAGTGTATTTTATTAACACGTGGAACTTTATATTGTCTAGTGTTAGAATCATAGATCTAACATGATCTAGCTCCTTCTCAAGCACAAAATGTTTCCTTTATAGGATTTTATTTTAGGTTATAATTGGCAGCTATTCTATTTTATAACTACAAATGTACCTCACTTTACTTGAATTATCCACTATATTCTTTCTAACAAAGGATCACAGGCCTCTCTCAAGAAATCACCTGGGGATTATGTTAGGGAAAAAAGGCTCAGAAAGGTTTTCTTTCAGTCAAAGAGTATTTCATGGACAGTAAACTAGCTAAAAACAGCTTGAGGTAGTACAGGTGTTGTCTTTAAGATGCCATCCTCCTACCCTCATTCTCTATAAAAGGATATATACAAAAGTACAACAATTTTACAGCTCCTGGGCATGGATCAACATTGCTTGAGGTCTCTAGAAATTCACACTAAACACTGTACATGTAGATCTAGAAAATATAATTTCTCTTTAAAGTACCCGTTGTTCTATCCAACCTACTTGGCTTAACTTCCTATGACTCTGAATGAATGAAGGGATTCGAAGGGTCTAACACATTTCATATTTGGTTTCTTTCTTTTTTTTAATAAGTATTTTTAGTTATACACAATATCTTTTTTTGCTTGTTTATTTTTATGTGATGCTGAGAATCAAACCCAAAGCCTCACATGTGAGAGACAGGCTCTGTGACACTGAGCCACAACCTCAGCCCTCAGATTTGGTTTCTTTAATGGCTTTCCAACATTTCCTAGCAGTCTACTACATATAATTATTTTAGTAGATATATCTTGATAATTTCTTTTTTTTTTTTTTTTAATTTTTTATTGTTGGCTGTTCAAAACATTACATAGTTCTTGATATATCATATTTCACAATTTGATTCAAGTGGGTTATGAGCTCCCATTTTTACCCCATATACAGATTGCAGAACCACATCAGTTACACATCCATTGATTTACATATTGCCATACTAGTGTCTGTTGTATTCTGCTGCCTTTCCTATCCTCTACTATCACCCTTGATAATTTCTTTTGCTCTCCTTTGTAGTTGTCTCATAAAGTCTTCAATTATTGTTGTTTACTTTCCACCTGTTCAGGGAAGGTGCTTAGTACTTTGAAAGCACTGGGATGAAAAAATGTTTTGTTAACTCTTTGGCAATCCATGTGGAAATCTAACATCTCTTATGCTCAGTTATCGGTCACTGCATATTTGCAAATTATTTGAAAAAAATTCCATATGATATCTGTAGAAGTGCTTATAACTTGTGGCAGGAGGCAGTCACATACTTTTTTAAGCATTTGAAAATAAATGATGAAGGAGACCCTCAGGGTTATACAGTGGAGGGGGTAGAGAGAGAGGAGGGGAGGGGAGGGGAGGGGGGGGAGCGGGGAGGGTGGAGGATGGGAAAGGCAGCGGAGCACAACAGACACTAGTATGGCAATATGTAAATCAATGGATGTGTAACTGATGTGATTCTGCAATCTGTGTATGGGGTGAAGGTGGGAGTTCATAACCCACTTGAATCAAAGTGTGGAATATGATATGTCAAGAAATTTGTAATGTTTTGAACAACCCACAATAAAAAATTAAAAATAAAAATAAAATAAAATACCTCTTCAAGTGGAAAAAAAAAAAAGAAAATAAATGATGAGAGAAAAGTTAAAATTAAAAGAAGACTGAGTAATGGTTTATAAGCACAATAGAACAGCATTCTTGTTTTCTGACCTTAAAAAGATTCTTCTCAAAAATTTTACTAAACCCAATCATTTCTTCCTCAGAAATGCAGCACTTGTACATGTGCTTTTAGGGGTTTCTTGGTTCTCTAGAAGCCTATACATGAATTCATTTAAGAGCTCTTGTTTTATCTCTCATATATGTATGTTAAATGTAAATGTGTTTATATATGTATGTTAGCCATATAAATATAAAAAATACATATGAATATATGTACATAACAAAATGATACATAATTATGTAACTGCCAGATTTGCATGACACATATTATATAATGATATTCATTTAAATATAATACATGAGTTATAAACTAGGATATATATATATGTTTTTGGAGAACTAAGAACCAGAAATACATATTTGTATTTATAAAAACTTCTCTTGTGAATTGAGAAGGTGGGGTTGGGTGAAGAGAGATTAATTGGGTTTCACACATTTCTGTATTTACTGAAGTACCTTTGAGGAACTCTGGGTCTTAGAGGAACTCAGAAAAAATAAAAATCATTTTATTTGTTGAGCATCCCTTGTTCAAAATGCTTGGGATCGAAATAATTTTTATGCTATCTGCACATAAATAATGAGATATCTTGGGTATGGGAATCAAGTCTCTACATGAAACTCAAGTATGTTTCGTACCTTATGTACATAGCCTGAGGTAGTTTTATTCAGTATATTTAATGTGCCTTTATTTTGACTGAGACCTGTCATATGAGATCAGGTATGGAAGTTTCTATTTGTGGCATCATGTTGGTACTCAGAAAGCTTCAGATTCTGGAGCATTTTGGATTTTGCGTTTAGGAATGTTCAAGCTGTGGTACCTGTATTAAAAATATTATATATCAATTAGAATGGAGACTGGTCAGCTATGAAGGTATGACAAAATTTACAAAGACAATGATTTATTTCACCTCCAACTTGTGCCTCCCACAATCAACGATCTGATCATATAGCAAGAGAAGATATCCATACAAAGTAATAGAGGCACCAAAGAATGTAGAAACAATAATCGCTACCTATCAGAGGAGGGAGAGGTATATGTGAAAACAGCATTTAACTCAGCTCTGAAAATATTTTCATCTTACACATCTTTGCTTCTTGAACATTTTATTACATATATAACTTGTTACTTATAAATTTAATTTTCTTCCTTGATAGTATTATGCTAGTTCAGACAGCCATAGTACTATTAAAATATACTATGCCTTTACCAAATTGTTGCATTATTTGCTTTAAAAAATAGAATGGCAATATGATGTCAGGTGTGAGGTATTTTTAAAAAATTTTTTCTTTAGTTGTAGGTGGACATAATAACTTCATTTTATGTATTTTTTTATGTGGTGCTGAGGATCAAATCTAGTGCCTCACATGTGCTAGGCAAGCGCTCTACCACTAAGCTACAACCACAGCCCCAGTTGTGAGGTTTTTGATCATGTAAACAGGTCAAGGCTCAACGAACCTTTGTTCTTCAGATTATTTTAAATACTCATACACAAAACCTTGAGAAAAACATTTTTAAAATGTTAAAACTTTAAGTGAAACCACCCTGGGACCTCTCTATTATTTTTATAACTTCCTCTCAATCTATAATTCTTTCAAAATAAAAGTTAGAAAAGAAGAAAATCCCAGCATATATCCACTGTAACAATTATAAAGTGTGAGATTATCTTAAGTATCCTGAAAAATGCTTTGTAAAGACCTAAAGAATTAATAGAAAAATAAGAGAAAAACAATTCCCTCTAGTGGTCTAACATGCATATTTTAGGAAGACAAACAAAATGGTTTACATAATGATTTCAATGTGTGATAAAGTACAAGGCCTCAAACATAAGTCTCTAAAAACAATACAGAAAAAAATTGGACAAATTCTTTACCTCATAGTTTCTTTTACAAAGCACAGGTTTAACATATATTAAAATGCAACCAGTAACTGGTATTAATTAACAACAACAACAATAACAACAACAAAAAGAAAGTTAAGTACAGATCTAGGTTCCAGTGAAAACTGAAAAACTGCACAAAAGAAAACTTGGAATGTATTATGTGAATGTATCTTGGACAGGAAAGAAAGATCTAGGGGTAGAGAACAGAGAAATCTAACAGAAAAATCAGCAGCCAGGGAGGAAGGGGCCTGGTAAACATATAATTATAGTCAGAGAGGAAGGGAGAGAAAACAGCAGATGAAGAGGGTGAGAGATGGAGAAGGAAGGGATAAGGTGCATCTAGAAAGGAAAAGGAAGGGGCACACAAAATAAGAGACAAAGGGAGAGGAAAAGATGGACAGACACTACCAGAAAGGGAGAGAAAAAAAGAGGCATATAGAGCAGGGAAGGGAAGACACAGAGGAAAGAAAGGGAGAGAAGAAGAGAGAAGCAGGGACAATGTGGGGGAGGAGAAAAGAGAGACTGACTCAATCAGAGGAGAGAAAGAGACATCTAGTAGACAGAAAGAGTGAAAGACTGAGACAAAGTGGGAAAGATAAAAGGAGAGGGAGAGATTAGTGGGTTGGGGGAGGGAGGAGTGAAGAGAGGAGATGAATACTCAGAAAGTCAAAGGGAAGGATGTGAGCAAGTGAACAAGAACCAGAGAGCCACAAGTAAAAACCTAAAGGAAAGAAATGAAGAAGGAAGGTATTAAAAAAAGCATGTGGAATGTGACACATTCAGTTGAAGGAAAGAATTGAGAGCATGTGCTGATTATTTTCATTTTAAGTTCTCAATATAAAATTAAAAATTTGAAACTTTTAAGAAAGTAATAATGGTGAAATTCTCCTGGCATTAGGCTGAAACAATGCACCTGATAAAAGACCCTAATTTTAATAATAGCTATTAATATTTTCATGACTCTAATTACTCACACAGTTGGGAATCAGAGACAAAAGAAAAGCAATGATATTCAGTGTTGATAAAAGGCCATTTAGTGATTTTCCTACTATGTCCTTTAAAAAGGAAATGAGTTATTTACGAACAAAATAACTATTTCAAATGGGAATGGGGAGAATGCTTGAAAATATCAGAGCAATTCCAAATCCAGCTCATTCAAGGTAAAAAAGCAGGGAAAACTTGAAAAAATCTTATGAACAATTCAGTTAATGGACATTCTTTCATTATATAGTACCAGGTATATGGTGAGATTTCAGGTTTGAGGAATCAAAATAACAAGGTAAATGCCAAAGTTTTCGGACTATTTACTAGAGATCAGATACTCCTAAAAAATTACAGTCTGATTAGCATTTGCTCTCGTTTGCAATGTGATGATTGTGCTAATCGTAAAAATGACATATCTAGGTTTTCTTATGTTATAAACATTTTAAAAATTGCTCTACCTCTTCCTCAGAAAAGAGTATAAAAAAATTAACAAGAATTTTAAAAGTTCTTACTTCCTTAATTTTCAAAAGAATCTCATTCATACTCTATTTGCTCCATAAGAAATTTAAAAAATCGAACATGCCACACACACAGCATGTCTATTTTAAGATGAACCTAAAAGAGATTTATCAGCATCTAACTGATCATTTGTTTTGTTTATGCAAATAGCAATTAGCACAGCAGTAAAACATTGTATTGGCAAGGTGTAAGAAGTTACCGAGAATCTGAGGGGCAGAGGAGAAGAAATTTGTGCTATAGCTGAGAAGTAAATGACTCCTACTCTTTATTTTATCAACCTAAATACACATTTGCAAAACTAAATAAAAACTATTTTTCAAATGCTCTCAGTTTAGATATGGTAATGATTTCATCACACATATGCCTAATTAAAACTGTGGTCTCAAATGAACATGGATAATTCTTTATATCTGATTACCTTTTGTACACATTCAGCAAATAAATTAAGAGCCACATACCTTCATTGTATTGGTATTTGCTTCATCATATAGAGTTAATGAAGATGTACTTTCCATAGTATCTGTAAACTGATGCTCTGCATTGCTTCTCTATAGAGCTCGGCAAACACACATCCAGCTGATTAGTCAGGCATTGGGAGTGCCTGTTAGAGCAGTCTACAGCACTTGCCGAGGACTCAGAGACAATAGAAAGTCAACAGCTGTATGTTGTGATGTCAGTAACACTCTAGCCAGTCACCACCCAGAATATCTGAAATGCATCAGAAGCTATATTGAGCTCTTCATTAGCAATTCAGAAGCAATGATGCAAAAAGCCCATGAAACTGTGAATGTGCAAAGATTGCCAAGATTTTTGAGATTTCTCACTATTAAAATATCATTGCATAATGATGCCCGATCAAACTGGTGCAAAAAGTTGAGATAATTATATTTTTCTGTAATTCCCTAAAGAACAAAACATAAGGAATCTAGGTATTGTTCATATAGCAATTTAAAAATAAATCTTTAAAAACCCTAGAAAAAAAGACAATCTGTCTGTAATACTTGAAATCCCATAATAGTTTTGCATTTTTAAACTGACTTTGTCATAAAGAAAGAAAATGCATTAGGAGTATAATTCCTTGTTTCTTAATTTGTGCTTACTCTGGCAAGAACATTACTTCTTCACACCAACAGATGGAGACAGCGATAGAGCTATGATTAGAGGACAATTCTGCCTCCTGTCAGATGCCTGTTGGCTGTATCAATACAAGTGGAGAACCTAAAAAAAAGGAATCAACCTATGCTGAATTTAAAAAACTCAATATTTACTAACTATGGGAAGTCAAATAAAATAAAATGAAAACAAAATTGGGTCTATTGAGTAAACACTGAATAATCAGAAGTGTGTTTTTTGGATTCTCATGTACCTGTTTCCCATTTTGTTAAGAGCATACTTTCCATAAGCTTGCAGAAATGCTGGGAGAATCCTATCAGAAAATGCTCATATATTACCACACTATCTAAAGAAAGATCTGTACACCTCTACGCAGAAATACTATTCTTCTTTGTCATTAAAATGTTACCTCTTCTTCTAGGGTTTATATAATCTTACAGCCTAACAGATTGGAGTGTTAATAACAATTTGGCAAACACAAAAATAAAAGTGTCTTTATAATATTATCTTAAAATATATTATTGCTTTTGTAAAGTTAGGCTCAATTTCAGCCTTTTAAGTAGATTTAAGTTAAAAATATATACAAATCCACAAAATCACTGACTATTCAAAGGTGAGAAGGCAGCTAATAGTAAATCTTGTCTGAGAGGTTTCCCAATAATTTGCCTAAAATTTCCTCAAATTCCTATTTCCCCAGCATACAGTTCTTTACCATACCCTGCCCTTTTCACTATCCAGATACTTTTGAAAGGTTAAAAAAAAAAAAAAAATTGAGAGCTAGGCTAAGTATCCAAATAAACACAAAAAACAAGTATTTAACTCCTTGACTTTTCTATAAATATTTGTTGATGCTACCAAAGGGTACAAAAGATTTTTCTTAGACAATTTTTTTTTTTTTTTGCTACTTAAGAGAAATATAATACCAAGGCAGTATTCCTTAAAAACTGTAATAGAAACTCTAGTTATCAACAGATGGATAAGCTGAAAAGGAAGAATAATGAAACAAATCACTTGTGTTTTGACAGGAACTAAAATGAATATTTCTATTTCATATTTCTCTTTAAGCTTTGGAAATTGTTAAGTTGTATAAATTCAAGTAATTATGAATTAGAAAAAAATCATAATTAAAAATATTTTAAAATATAGTTTGAGTACTGTCAAGTAGAGGCCTTTCTCTAATTCTGAAGGGAAAGCAATAAGCTGTTAATAGTAAATTCCAGTAATGATAAACCTTACTTCAGGCCTAGTCATTGAGATTACAAACATGCACCACCATGCTCAGTTTATTGTTCTTTTTCATTAGCCTTTGCTCATGGTAGCTTTCTCTTGTGTGTTCTTCACCCATTTTTAAATCATAAGTTCATATTTGACTGTAAGTTCATATTTTAAAAACTTAAATGTAAGCTTGAAAATAGTTTTGAGCCTGGCAGATCACAAGTTCAAAGCTGGCCTCCACAACTTAGTGAGGCCCTAAATGACTCAGCCAGACCCTGTCTCCAATATACACAAGGGCTGTGGATGTGGCTCAGTGGTTAAGTGCTCCTGAGTTCAATACCTGGTACAAGAGAGAGAGAGAGAGAGAGAGAGAGAGAGAGAGAGAGAGAGAGAGAGAGAGAGAGAGAGAGAGAGAGAGAAGAGAGAAAGAAATAGATTAAGAAGATGGCAGAATAGAGGAGGTCGTGTTCCTGGCTGTTCCATGGAGTGAAACCAAGAAAACTGACAGGTAGCTTCTCAGCAAGGTGGTGAACAAAAAAAAGCGGGAGGACTTTACTGGAATTTAAAACTGGATATTCAAAGCAGATTGGGGACTGAGAAGTTAGGACGTAATAAGTAAGAAATATCCAGTGGCACAGCTGCTGCCACAGCTGGGCCAGAAGCTCCCTCCGTGACCACAGCAGAGGGTAAGAGAATTAAAGGAGTCTTGGGGAGACTCAAGGCATGTCTGAGTACAGAGCATTTAGAGACCAAGTATGTTGCCCAAAAAACCTGAAGGACTGCTACAAGAGACCTGGGGCGGGGGAGGAGAGGGCGGGGGAGGAGAGGGCGGGGGAAGCCCCTTCTCTCCAGGAGGCATGCAGATGACAAAGGAAGGAACCATTTTGTAGCTGTGGTGTAGGGCTGGCAACAGAGGAAGCCAATTCCTGGCAAACTGTTTGGCCCCAAATATAGGCTTGGTAAACACATACTGCAAAACAGTGTGTGCTTAAGTGCCCAGGAAAAAATTAAACATGGAGAGAGGTTTACACAGGGGACAACTGGTCACAGAAACCCACCTGGTTCTACTTCACCCCCTCCAATCTGACTGCTTGCAGGACCAGCAGGGAGACAGGAGCTCAGAAGGGTGGAAGCCTGAGAGATTGTTTGGAGACTGAACCAGGAAACGTGGGGTCTGCAGAGGAATAAGAATTGGGTCCCCCACAATGGGAGTGAAACACAAGTGAGATCCCTGGGGTAGTCTTCCAGCTTAGACCAGCAAGTTCTGGGCACTGGAAGTGCACAGATTTAAAATCTCCAGACTAACTGGCATTCAGCAAAGAGCCTGGAGCCTGCCTAAGCCTAAATCCTGCCTCCAGGAATTCTGCCTACAAGATTACCTCTCCAGCAATCTAGAGGGTGGAACATTACGCTACAGAAGACCCCACCCAAAGCTGCAAAGGGAAGCTGAGAATACACTGAACTTGAATGGAAAGAACTCTCTAATGTTTCATCAAGATTTCTTTTTCTTTTCTTTTTTTAAAATTCTTTTTCACTGTTTAATTGCAATATCAATGGTACATGGACATTTATATAGCACTTTCTTCCTTGACCTCAGAAGTACCTATAAATGTGCCACTTAGAAATAATTGACGTGGGGGTGGGGTTCTATGATTTCTTATGTAAAAAACCATGCAGAAAACAGTCTGCATGATTTCAAATAAAAAAAAAAAAAGTAATGGAAATGCTTTTTATACTGATTGTATTGGTTACACTGAAAAACCAGCCTCTACCTCAGAGCAAAGCCTGTCCAAGGAAGGGACATGACCTTTGTCCTTGGAAAGACCCACAGAGCACTCCTAGGCACATTCCCACCCTGCTAAGTTGTTTATCTACAAATAACAGGAGAGATCTGCTATGCCAGGTATCCCTGACTCAGTCAGGCTAGGTGGGGATCCATAGCAACCCCCTAGCAGCCACCAATCAGCATGAGACAGGGAAATACCTGGGATGCCAGATGACCCTCCCAGTAGTTTATGGTGGTTGATAATGTGTTGGGAAACCATGGAGTTCAGCATGAACACCCCTCTTGGCTTAAACCGATCAGTTCAAATGAATACTCCTTTTGTACTGACCAATCAACCTTACCCAACTTGTTCCCACCAGTGAATGTGCTAATCATGTTTTAGAGTTGTTATTTGATTTTCCCGCGGTGTGTGATGATTTGCTATGATGTATGTGGGGGTCCCTGCCTTCTCCAAAGAATGTATAAAACTGCTGCAAACCCTGGGCCCGGGCCTCTCAGCGTCACCAGTTGCTGTGAGTGCGTGGAGGACCAAGCTAGCTCGCAATAAACACCTCTTTGCTGTTTACATTGATCTTGATCTCTGGTGGTCTTTTGGGGGTCCCGAATTCGAGCATAACAACACACATCACAACTGATCAAACTGAATGATTCAAATATGTGCATTTTATTGTACTTCAATTTTACCTCAATAAAGCTATGGGAGGGAGGGAGGGAGGGAAGGAAGGAAGGAAGGAAGGGAGGGAGGGAGGGAGGGAGGGAAAGAAACACAAAAACCTTAATTCAGGAAAAATCTGCAACTTGCTAATAAGACAGAGAACCTCATCTTCAATATTCTTCGATGCCACAATATAAATTGCCTAAGTTGACTCTGCCTCTACCCTACAAATGTTTAATACAAAATCAAACAGATTTTGAAAGGTTTCCAACACTTCATCATGGCCAGATGCTATGAGAAACTTTCAAAGAACAAATCCTCAATAAAAGAAACCTGAGTTAATTAGATTTAACTTTCTGTCTGAATCTTAAATTGTATACGGTACATGTTAGAATATCCAGCAACTTCCTCTGCAAAAATAGAAGCACAATGACTCTATTAATTCAGGATTTAAGAGTAGTTATAAGGTAAAAAGATAATTCCCAACTGAATTATAGAAACTGGGGCAACTCTGTGACTAATAACAGAAATTTAATTGTCTAAATCTAATTACAGACATTACTGATAAACTTTGCCTTAATTTTTTGTGGTTCTTTAGCTCTTAAGGGACTTTATCATAGTGTTTGACTTTTAAAGGTGAAAACAACATTTGAACCTAATTCTCTCACATATTTTTTAAGACATTCAAAATAAAAAGAGCAAATAATTACTATTACCAAGGGTTCCTTCATGGAAACAATTAAAAAAAACCAAACAAATCTAATATCTCTCTTACTAGTAGAAAGTCAGTATTTGACAATCATTAATGATACTGATTCTGGTGAGAATCATAAGTAGATGATAAAAGCCTGTTGGATGAGAGAGTATTGTTGAACAAGATATTCTTTGGTTATTGATAATTTCAAAAGTATGTTTATAATAAGAAGACCCCCATTTCAACCAAGTAAGCAAATTAAACATCACCAATAATTGGAGAGGCTAATAGTTCATGCCTCCTGAAGTAATGTCACGAAAATAAAGTCACATAGGCTATATTCTTCTAAAAATATTTAATCTGATCAGTCTATAAGACAGCTATATTCTAAAACATCACTACGTGAAAGAAAAAGTTGGGGAAATTAAGATTGGAGAGACTTATCAACAAATCTAAACTGTTTTAGTTGATTGGGTTATGGATTTTTAAAAATTATGAAGGATATTTATAGAATAATTGAGGTGGCATGGACATGGTCAGTATATTAGATTATTATGTTTTACCCTATTAAATTACTTGGGTGTGATAAAGATACCAGAGAAAGAGAACACACACAAATGTGCCAAATGTTAAAAAGTGTTGTGTCCAGAATGCTAATTGAGCATTCATTTTGCCACCTTTAAACTTTTCTGTGTAGCTCTTTCCAGTAGGCCTCCTTCCCTTAAGAATAAGTCCTATATTTATTCTTGAGACTAAGTCCTATACTTATTGGGTTATTTATTTATTTATTAAGAATTTAAAACATATTTAAACTGTGATGGTACTTTTGGTAGGCCTCTCTTTCTCTTTTTTGTGCTGCTAGATAGGAATTGAACCCAGGGCCTCACCTATACCTTGATAAGCAAGCACTCTATCAATGAACTACACTTTCAGCCCAGAATGATTATTTTATCACAATGGCAGGGGAGACAGGTAGGGAGATTTATATATACCAATAATACTCTGCTATTAGTAAATATATCACATTCACCTTTTAAAATACATTTGAAGTAAAAAATGCTTCACTTTGAAGTATAAAAAACAGGATGCAGAGGATATTATCCTATTCTGGTAAGTTTCTTTACTAATCCGTGCCAAGCAGCATGGGTTTCTGGCTCTGCGGGCACACCCTTCCATCTCCCTAAGTTAGTATTCTCTATTAGAGACACACCGCTGAGAGCCCAGAGGACAACCAAGGCATTTGAATCCTGGAAATTTTTCCTCATTTCCTTAAAGAGTATGCTGCTTTTATGAAATATGACATTACAACACCCCACAAGGAAGTAAGAAATAAACTTCTTGTGGGTCATTTTTTTTTTTTTATAAGGAGAAAAGATTTATTTTGACTTAACAGTTTTGCAGGTTCAGTCCATGATTGATTGCCCCATTGCTTTTTGGGCCTGTGGTATGGCAGCACACCATGGTGGAAGTGCATGGTGAAATAAAACTGCTCCCTTTGTGTCTAGAATGTGAAAGAGAAGCAGTGGAAGAGGCTGAAGTCTCTATTTTCTCTACGAAGGGCAATTTCTCAATAACTCAAAGACCTCCCATTAGGCTCCGCCTCTTAAAGTTTTCATCACCTCCTCAAAGTCCCACACTGGGGAACCAAGCCTTTGCCAAATGGGCCTTCGGGAGGCACTTATGATCCAGACCATAGCAAAATGTATACTTTACAGTTATACTTTTTTGTTTCTCTAGTTTTAAAATTGCAATTGCAAACATGGAGGGTGTTACATTGATCTAAGTAGATAGAGCGCAGAAATATAACAAGTAGAAGCTAAAAAAAAAAAGTTGATCTCATGGAAGTAGAGAGTAGATACTGGTCATCAGACTGGGAAGGGGGGTGTGAAAGGGAGAATATTTAAAAATTTACTGAAGAAGATGGTTTAGAAAAAAATGCTGTTAGATAGAAGGAATTACTTTTAAATTCTATAGCATAGGAAGGTAATTGTCTATTTCAAAAAGCTATAGAGAGACTTGTAAATGTTCCTAACAGACAGAAATGATATATGCTTGAGGTGATAGATGGGTTACTGATCTGATCATTAAACATTGTATACATATATTGAAATCATACTTTAATGGATATGGACAATTACTGTGTGTCAACTGAAATTTTTTAAGAATTTGAAGATTTAATTGTCAGTTTTCTTGTCACTAGCAATTGTGTCCTGGGAGAGAGAGAACTATAATCTTAAACCTTGATGTAACTTGATATGATGGAACAGGTGAGGGCTCTCTCATCTGGAGAAACGCCTTGGATTGGAGGAGGCCCACTGTCACCTCTCTGCTAACGGTCCCACACACCCGTGACCAGTACCTCTGAACTTGACAGACCAATAGGGCTGGCACATGCTTACCTCAATTACAAAACGGATGGAATTTGTCCCCACTCAGCTCTGTTTTCTGCGTGACTATCATGTTTTGTTTACCAGTAGAGCCACAGTTAGCCTTCAGGGTGCCTTTGTGGGACTTAGAAAAGGGTGACTTCTCAGAGGGACTCCACAGGGAATCTGAAGGACCCATAGTCTCTTACAAAGATACTCAGTGGAGGGGCCCTTGCCTTTCTCCTTCTCCCTGTTAAATCTCTTCTTCTCTGTGGCCTTTATTTTTTAAAATTTTTTATTGTTGGTTGTTCAAAACATTACATAGTTCTTGATATATCATATTTCACACTTTGATTCAAGTGGGTTATGAACTCCCATTTTTACCCCATATACAGATTGCAGAATCACATCAGTTACACATCCATTGATTTACATATTGCCATACTAGTGTCTGTTGTGTTCTGCTACCTTTCCTATCCTCTACTATCCCCCCTCCAATCCCCTCCCCTCCCCTCCCCTCTTCTCTCTCTACCCCCTCTACTGTCATTCATTTCTCCCCCTTGTATTATTTTTCCCTTTCCCCTCACTACCTCTTGTATGTACTTTTGTATAACCCTGAGGGTCTCCTTCCATTTCCATGCAATTTCCCTTCTCTCTCCCTTTCCCTCCCACCTCTCATCCCTGTTTAATGTTAATCTTCTTCTCATGCTCTTCGTCCCTACTCTGTTCTTAGTTACTGTCCTTATATCAAAGAAGACATTTGGCATTTGTTTTTTAGGGATTGGCTAGCTTCACTTAGCATAATCTGCTTTAATGCCATCCATTTCCCTGCAAATTCTATGATTTTGTCATTTTTTAATGCAGAGTAATACTCCATTGTGTATAAATGCCACATTTTTTTTATCCATTCATCTATTGAAGGGCATCTAGGTTGGTTCCACAGTCTTGCTATTGTGAATTGTGCTGCTATGAACATCGATGTAGCAGTGTCCCTGTAGCATGCTCTTTTTAGGTCTTTAGGGATTAGACCGAGAAGGGGAATAGCTGGGTCAAATGGTGGCTCCATTCCCAGCTTTCCAAGAAATCTCCACACTGCTTTCCAAATTGGCTGCACCAATTTGCAGTCCCACCAGCAATGTACAAGTGTACCCTTTTCCCCACATCCTTGCCAGCACTTGTTGTTGTTTGACTTCATAATGGCTGCCAATCTTACTGGAGAGAGATGGTATCTTAGGGTGGTTTTGATTTGCATTTCTCTGACTGCTAGAGATGGTGAACATTTTTTCATGTACTTGTTGATTGATTGTATGTCCTCCTCTGAGAAGTGTCTGTTCAGGTCCTTGGCCCATTTGTTGATTGGGTTGTTTGTTATCTTATTGTCTAATTATTTGAGTTCTTTGTATACTCTGGATATTAGGGCTCTATCTGAAGTGTGAGGAGTAAAGATTTGTTCCCAGGATGTAGGCTCCCTATTTACCTCTCTTATTGTTTCTTTTGCTGAGAAAAAACTTTTTAGTTTGAGAAAGTCCCATTTGTTGATTCTAGTTATTAACTTTTGTGCTATGGGTGTCCTATTGAGGAATTTGGAGCCCGACCCCACAGTATGTAGATCATAGCCAACTTTTTCTTCTATCAGACGGCGTGTCTCTGATTTGATATCAAGCTCCTTGATCCATTTTGAATTCACTTTTGTGCATGGCGAGAGAAAGGGATTCAGTTTCATTTTGTTGCATATGGATTTCCAGTTTTCCCAGCATCATTTGTTGAAGATGCTATCCTTCCTCCATTGCATGCTTTTAGCCCCTTTATCAAATATAAGATAGTTGTAGTTTTGTGGATTGGTTTCTGTGTCCTCTATTCTGTATCATTGGTCCACCTGCCTGTTTTGATACCAGTACCATGCTGTTTTTGTTACTATTGCTCTGTAGTATAGTTTGAAGTCTGGTATCGCTATACCGCCTGATTCACACTTCTTGCTTAGCATTGTTTTTGCTATTCTGGGTCTTTTATTTTTCCATATGAATTTCATGATTGCTTTCTCTATTTCTACAAGAAATGCCGTTGGGTTTTTGATTGGCATTGCATTAAACCTATAGAGAACTTTTGGTAATATCGCCATTTTGATGATGTTAGTTCTGCCTATCCATGAACAGGGTATATTTTTCCATCTTCTAAGATCTTCTTCTATTTCTCTCTTTAGGGTTCTGTAGTTTTCATTGTATAAGTCTTTCACCTCTTTTGTTAGGTTGATTCCCAAGTATTTTATTTTTTTTGAAGATATTGTGAATGGAGTGGTTGTCCTCATTTCCATTTCAGAGGATTTGTCGCTGATATACAGGAATGCCTTTGATTTATGCGTGTTGATTTTATATCCTGCCACTTTGCTGAATTCATTTATTAGCTCTAATAGTTTCTTTGTAGACCCTTTTGGGTCTGCTAGGTATAGAATCATGTCATCTGCAAATAGTGATAATTTAAGTTCTTCTTTTCCTATTTTTATGCCTTTAATTTCTTTCGTCTGTCTAATTGCTCTGGCCAGTGTTTCGAGAACTATGTTGAACAGAAGTGGAGAGAGAGGGCTTCCCTGTTATGTTCCAGATTTTAGAGGGAATGCCTTCAATTTTTCTCCATTCAGAATGATGCTAGCCTGAGGCTTAGCATAGATTGCTTTTACAATATTGAGGTATGTTCCTGTTATCCCTAGTTTTTCTAGAGTTTTGAACAAAAAGGGATGCTGTACTTTGTCGAATGCTTTTTCCGCATCTATCGAGATGATCATATGGTTCTTATTTTTAAGTCTATTGATGTGGTGAATAACATTTATTGATTTCCATATATTGAACCAGCCTTGCATCCCAGGGATGAATCCTACTTGATCATGGTGCACAATTTTTTTGATATGTTTTTGTATCCGATTCGCCAGAATTTTAATGAGGATTTTTGCATCTAGGTTCATTAGAGATATTGGTCTGTAGTTTTCTTTCTTTGAAGTGTCTTTAGTTTAGGTATCAGGGTGATTTTGGCCTCGTAGAATGAATTTGGAAGTTCTCCCTCTTTTTCTATTTCCTGAAGTAGCTTGAAAAGTATTGGTATTAGTTCCTCTTTAAAGGTTTTGTAAAACTCTGCTGTATACCCATCCGGTCCTGGGCTTTTCTTAGTTGGTAGTCTTTTGATGGTTTCTTCTATTTCCTCAATTGATATTGGTCTGTTTAGGTTGTCTATATCTTCCTGACTCAATCTGGGCAGATCATATGACTTAAGAAATTTATCTATGCCTTCACTATCTTCTAATTTATTGGAGTATAAGGATTCAAAATAATTTTTGATTATCTTCTGTATTTCTGAAGTGTCTGTTGTGATATTGCCTTTTTCATCCCGTATGCTAGTAATTTGAGTTCTCTCTCTTCTTCTCTTTGCTATCATGGCTAAGGGTCTGTCGATTTTGTTTATTTTTTCAAAGAACCAACTTTTAGTTTTGTCAATTTTTTCAATTGTTTCTTTTGTTTCGATTTCATTAATTTCAGCTCTGATTTTCATTATTTCTTGCCTTCTACTTCTTTTGCTGTTGTTTTGCTCTTCTTTTTCTAGGATTTTGAGATGAAGTATGAGATCATTTATTTGTTGGTTTTTTCTTTTTTTAAGGAATGAACTCCACGCAATGAATTTTCCTCTTAGAACTGCTTTCAATGTGTCCCATAGATTCCGATATGTTGTGTCTGTGTTTTCATTTATCTCTAAGAATTTTTTAATTTCCTCCTTGATGTCTTCTATAACCCATTGATCATTCAGTAACCTATTGTTCATTCTCCAAGTGATGTATGCTTTTTCCTTCCTTCTTTTATCATTGATTTTCAGTTTCATTCCATTATGATCAGATAAGATGCATGGTATTATCTCTACTCCTTTATGTTGTCTAAGAGTTGCCCTGTGACATAATATATGATCTATTTTTGAGAAGGATCCATGTGCTGCTGAGAAAAAAGTGTAACTGCTTGATGTTGGGTAGTATATTCTATATATGTCAATTAAGTCTAGGTTATTAATTGTGTTATTGAGTTCTATAGTTTCCTTATTCAACTTTTGTTTGGAAGATCTGTCCAGTGGTGAGAGAGGTGTGTTGAAGTCTCCCATGATTATTGTATGGTGGCCTATTAGACTCTTGAACTTGAGAAGAGTTTGTTTGATGAACATAGCTGCACCATTGTTTGGGGCATATATATTTATGATTGTTATGTCTTGTTGGTGTATGGTTCCCTTGAGCAGTATGTAGTGTCCCTCTTTATCCCTTTTGATTAACTTGGGCTTGAAATCTATTTTATTTGATATGAGTATGGACACTCCTGCTTGTTTCCGAAGTCCATATGAGTGATATGATTTTTCCCAACCTTTCACCTTCAGCCTATGTATGTCTTTTCCTATCAAATGCGTCTCCTGTAGGCAGCATATTGTTGGGTCTTGTTTTGTGATCCATTCTACTAGCCTGTGTCTCTTGATTGGTGAGTTTAAGCCATTAACATTTAGGGTTATTATTGAGATATGGGTTGTTCTTCCAGCCATATTTGTTTATTTATGTTACTAAACATGGTTTGTTTTCCTCTTTGATTATTTTTCCCCCCTTTACTGTCCTACCTCCCACTGTTGGTTTTCATTGTTATTTTCCATTTCCTCTTCCTGTAATGTTTTGCCAAGGATGTTTTGAAGAGATGGTTTTCTAGCTGCAAATTCTTTAAACTTTTGTTTATCGTGGAAGGTTTTAATTTCATCTTCCATCCTGAAGCTTAATTTCGCTGGAAACACAATTCTTGGTTGGAACCCATTTTCTTTCAGTGTTTGAAATATGTTATTCCAGGATCTTCTAGCTTTCAGAGTCTGTGTTGAAAGATCAGCTGTTATCCTGATTGGCTTACCCCTAAATGTGATCTGCTTCCTTTCTCTTGTAGCTTTTAAAATTCTCTCCTTATTCTGTATGTTGGGCATCTTCATTATAATGTGTCTAGGTGTGGGTCTCTTATGATTTTGCACATTCGGCGTCCTGTAGGCTTCTAGGATTTGGGATTCTGTCTCATTCTTCAAGTCTGGCAAGTTTTCTCGTATTATTTCATTGAATAGATTGCTCATTCCTTTGGTTTGAAACTCTGTCCATTCCTGTATCCCAATGACTCTTAAATTTGGTCTCTTGATGTTATCCCATATTTCTTGGATGTTCTGCTCATGGTTTCTCAACAGTCTTGCTGAGCTGTCTATGTTCTTTTCAAGTTGAAATACTTTATCTTCATTGTCTGATGTTCTATCTTCTAAGTGTTCTACTCTGCTGGTAGTATTCTCAATTGAGTTTTTAAGTTGGTTTATTGCTTCCTGCATTTCTAGGATTTCTGTTTGTTTGTTTTTTATAACCTCTATCTCCCTGTATAGTTGATCTTTTGCTTCTTGGATTTGTTTATGTAATTCATTGTTGAAGTGATCTTTCATTGTCTGATTTTGCTGTCTGATGTCTTCCTTGAGACTCCAGATCATCTGAAGCATGTATATCCTGAATTCTTTATCTGACATTCCATCTGCTGCAGATATTACCTCTTCTAACGTTGAGTTGACCTGCATTGCTTGTGGTCCTTTCTTTCCTTGTCTCTTCATACTGTTCGCGTTTCTTTCTGCTTGGTGAAACTGTTGTGCTATTGAATTTTCCCCCTATATATTTATATTGGTCTTGTATAGTTGCAAAGTCTCCCTCACAGGCGCGGGCGGCGGCTCTGTCCCTCTGCGGGCCGCTAGGCTTGTTCTGTTGGTGGTCGCAGTTCTGCCTATTTTGCAGGCGCAGGCAGTGGCACTGCCCCTCTGCAGGCCTCTGGGCCTGTTCTGCCGGTAGGTCGCAGGTCCGCCTACTTTGCAGGCGTGGTGGGGGGGGGCGGCTCTACCCTTCCGCAGGCCGCTGGGCCTGTTCTGTCGGTTGCAGGTCTGGCCTGTTCTGTTGGTGGTCGCAGGTCCGCCTACCTTGCAGGCGCGTGGGGCAGCTCTGCCCCTCCGCGGAATTCTGGGTCTGTTCTGCCGGTGGGTCACAGGTCCGCCTACCTTGCAGGGGGGGAGGGAGCGGCTCTGCCCCTCAGCAGGCTGCTGCGCCTGTTCTGCCGGTGGGTCGCAGGCCTGCCTACCTTGCAGGCGTGGTTGGCAGCTCTGCCTCTCCGCGGGCCACTGGGCCTTTTCCGTCGGTGGTCACAGTTCCGCCTACCTTGCAGGCGCGGGGGGGGGGGGGGTGGCGCGGCTCTGCCCCTCAGCAGGCCGCTGCACCTGTTCTGTCGGTGGTCACAGCTCCGCCCACCTTGGTGCAGAGGATAGAATCCAGGGCTTTGTGCATGCTAGGCAAGTACTCTACCAAAGTTACACCCCAGCCCTTTTCTTCAGCCAGGATAAATGCTCAATAAAAATACAGATTCCCAAGAACTGTCAATAAACAATAAAACAATAAAAGTGTCAAGTCTTGATCTTGGCTTGGTGAGATACTTCCATTCATAACACATCCGCAGTAAGATGTTTTCTTTGACTTGTAAAATGACATATTAACAGAATTTTTCAGTTGGAAATCACCTCAGAATCACTCTAATTCACGCCTTATTTTATAGTTAAGGAAAGTAAAGTTCAAAAGTGATGTGACATGATCCCTGACTATCTTACTGTCTGTTTGTAGTCATTAGATTCTGTAACAAGTCTCTGCCTCACATTACTTGGAAATGTCCCAAACATAAATCTCCCCTAACATGTTGGGTAGAATGCTCTTGCTGAATTTGATGAACTGAAAAGACGGATAATGTAAACATGAAGGGATTACGACCCATGTGGGGTGGATTCCTTTTGCCCTGTGAACCAAGAAGTTCATTCCCAGGCTGTGCCCACTCACCCCCATTCTGTTGTAATGAGTCTCCAGCTGTCTTATTACTTACATTTACATGTCATAACACTTTTTTCTTTTTAGTTTTGATGCTGGGGATTGAATCCAGGGCCTTGTGAATGTTAACCAAGTGTTCTATTATGGAGGTCTCCAGGCACATAGATGCAGCATTTTTAACATGTACTGAACTTAAAGATTTGTTTCACCTCTAGGTAAAAGTACTTTATAACTTGTGTTTCTAGCCTGGGTAACGCATGTGTGTAGTTACATTTTTTTAAAAAATGCACTGAGTGCTTGACTATTGATCACTCAAGATTAATGTTTATAAACCTTTCATTTGCTAACAATGTCATAAAAATATGTCACATAGAGAATGCTAGGTAGTAATTAGTTTGCAAATATAATTAGTACTTCTAACAGTAACCCCAGAAGAGACATTATCTATGTTTTAAAGTTGAAAAGACAGAGATATAAACAGATGAAGGAATTTTTCCTGGGTCATCACTTAGATCCAATATATGAGGCTGGATTCGAATCACACATTAGTACACTATTCTGCTCTATCTAAAAAATGAGGCTAAACAAATATAAGCTCAATTATTAAAGACATTTTAAAAATACGAGTGTTTAAAATGAAAATATCTAAAAGAGGAGGGGCCAAATCAATAACTAGAGGATATGAATTTAGCAGTCAACACTATAACCAATTTCAATTCTGAGGAAAAATTCAAGATAATTTGACATCAATGAGTTAACACAATTCTTGTGAATCCAAGTTGAGATTATCGAGGCAAAGAAATTAAGAAAATAAACTGAGTGATTCTTATAATAATCTGGATATAAAATGTCAAGGATTGGGATTAGAGCATTAGTTGAGAAAGAAAAATGATGATAGTAGAAAGACACTTCAAAACAAAACTTGAGAAGTTTTGGATGACTGAGGAAATAAAAGAGAAGGCTAATTTGATAATAATCCAAATACTTTAAAATCTGTGTAACAAAAAGAAGGTTGATACCACTAAAAGAAGCAGGAAATGTGGCATGGGAAAAAGGTAAAGGGGCAGAAAAAAAATCAAATTTTCATCCACTCCTGCCCTCTACCCATCAAAAGCAATTAAGCAAACATACATAAACTAATAATCAACCCCAGATCATCTTTTATAATTCAACATATTCCAAAGGAAGGCTCTAGAGTTGTAAGGAAGGACTGAGACATTCCTTAGTGAGATGAACTCAATTAATCAATATTCTACAACCAAAGGGGTATCCAAAATTCCAGCCTCAGAGACTCAAATAATTCCAGAAATAAGGTGTTGAGACAGTTAAGGGTAAAGAGAAATGTTTCACAGGTAGAAAATGGAATTAAGTCACAAGACAAGATTGGTGAGAGTTCTCATGCTATGGATCTAAAGGCAAACAGGACAAATTACTCCCAAAGATCTTACAACCTATTTTCTAAATATCTCTCGACTCCATTCTCACTGCCAATAACGTAAAATAGACAATCACTGTTTCCTGCTTGCATTTCCTCAAGAGGATTCTCATTGGTCTTTAGCCAGATCTTGCTTTCGGGTAACTTTTTATACCACAGAAAGTCTAGGGAACAATACAAACATCAACACAAATATGGTAGGTACTAGAACAGAAGAACTAAAGGATGCTTGAGATCTAAGGAAAGACAGTCTTGAGGGCCAAAGAATGCCTGGAAGAATAAGTAATTCTTAAGCTATCATCAGAAAGAATCAGCCAGGCAAAAGAGTAAGAGAAAAGAAGGATTTAATAAAAAAAAAAAAACCAATATAAGCAAGACTCAAATGACATTAGGATGAATGGAATTGAGAGTAGCTCAGCAAGGTAAGAAAAAATAGTTTCAAGTTCAAGGAAGGATTTACAATGAACCTGAAGATGTAAATAGGAATAAAATATGCAAGTCCTTCTAAGTGACATTCAAGTGTTGGAACTTTTTCTTAGACTAATTATGGAGATAATGAAGATAATTAGGGGAGTGACAAAAACAGATTTTTTCACATAAAGGGAGACTATGACAGCCAAATGAATGGATGAGCCCTCCAAGGAACAACAGTATGTAAAGGGAATTCAATGGTTGACTCCTGAAGACTAAATTCTACTTAGACCAAGTTTTAATAATATTGCAACCAAAATATGAATAATAAAGCATCTCTTATGAATGCATTCAGTCTTAATTCAAATAAGAGTTCTCACAGAAAAGATTACTAAGCTACCAAAATATACCTGGATTTTGTGTTCAGATAGCAAAAGTACAGGAGGCAACAGATGCCAAGCTAGGACATATATAGATATGTATAACACAGGGATAGGTGCATATTCATGCATCTTTATTTCTGTTCTTACATATCTATCTATCTGTCTGTCTATATATTTCATGAAACCATTACTTTATATGGATACTTTCAACCCCAGTCAAAAACCACTGGGTTCATTCTAGCCTACTCCTTTATCCTTTATCCAATACGAGAAATTTGAATTTATCTGAAAAATATTCACTTACTTGTTCAAGTAAGTATACATGAAGCACAGCTGCAGAATTCCTAAGCAATATCTCTGTGAGAAATACATTTACTCTTTGGAATGCAATTTTTTCCTGTCTTTTTGTATTTAGGGTATATAATCAAAATATTGTTTTCCAAAGTTACTTAGTTTTTTCTTCTCTACTCAAGTTGGTTTGGTTATTATTCATTTGTACTAAAGTAAGCTTCATTTGTTAGTGTTTATATTCTGTTTTGGGTTCCTTTCTCCATAACCCTGTACAACCAGGTTGATTTTATATACTTTTATAGGCTATGTGAAAATGACTAAGCTTCTAAGAGGGGGGGAAAAAAAGCACAATTGGAGAAATGCTGCTTCCTCTCATTACTGGAATTTCATTCCCATTATCCCCATCTTCCTGCCACATTCTCATTCATTCATTAGTTTCTAGTTTATCATTTCTATATGAAAAGAAGCCTACTACAGATACTTTGTACAAGGTTTAATTAATCGCTCTCTAGAAGTTCAGAGATCTTCCTCCTTTCTTACAGGGGCATAATACTCCATTGTGTGACTATACTATCATTTATTTAATCATTCTCCTGTTTGGACTGTTTAGGCTGTTTGCAATATTTTACAATTACAAATGCTCCTAAAATGATTAAATTTGTGTATATGGAGGTATATCTTAGAGAAGATCCCTAGAAGTGGAAATTGTTGGGTCAAAAGTTAATTGTTCAGGTGAAATTACTTGGTAGTGCTTTCCAGGAAGGGCTATATCAGTGTGCATTTCAACCAGCAGTGTATGAGAACACCTAGTTCCCCACAGTCTTTTAACAGAATATGCTGACATTCTGAATTTCAACAATCTGATAAAGAAGAAATGGGATCTTGGTGCTGTTCTTATTTGTATTTCTCTACTGGGCTTAAACTCCCCACCCCCCACCATATTTAAGGGCCACATTGTTTGTCAGTACTTCACTTACATATTTTCTTCACTTTTCTATCAGGTCTTTTGTCTCTCAATTCTATTTGTCCTTTTAATTAGCTCTTCTGATTTTTCTTCTTGGTGTTTGTCTTACATTTATGTAATTATACCTGTCTATCTTTTTTTTTCACTGTTCCAGAATTTATAGTAACAAAATCTTCCATCTACCAAAATTAAAAAAGAAAATCCATGATGTTTCAGCACTTATATGTTGTCTCTAATTGTATAGATTCTTAATCTATTTGGAGTTTATTCTTTTCCTTATTTTGAAAACAGCTTTGAAATACAATTCATGTATTATACAGTTAATCTGTTCTTTTGTGTGTGTGTATGGTGCTAAGGATTGACAATCTGTTTAAAGTGTCTAATTCAGTGAGGTTTTTTGGGTATATTCATACAGTTGTGCGACCATCACCACAAAAAACTTCATTTTTTTCAGAGTAAAAAGTGAGTTAACTGGCACCAGGAAAGGAGCAACGGTATCTAGCTTTTAGGGAACTCCTCAATCTCTCCCTGTAAAGGCTTCACTATTCACTACCCAAAGTCCACTGTGTCCTCCAATATGAGGGTCCATTCAGAACCTTCCTTCCTGGGCCTGAAGATGGCTGGTGCTTGTGGCGAGACTCTGGGCTCTCAGCAGTTAATATTTGGCATAGCCTGGCAAGTCTGTGCTGCAGTAGAGTCCTGAAGCAGGCATGAACTGCTTTTAAGTAGGTGTGGCCATGAGATGGCAGCTGAAAAGGATGAGCTTCTCAGCACAGCTGTGTAGAATAACCTTGTTTTCCAGTTGCTGCTGCTTTATAATACCATTCCACAATAAAATTAGGACCACTTTTATAATCCCAGAGAAATGTACTTTTTAGCAGTTGCTCCCCTTTCCCTCCAAATTCCTTTAGCCCCCGAGAACCATTTATCTGCTTTTTGTCTCTACAGATCTGCCTATTTTGGACATTTCATATGAAAGGAATCATTAATCTATGGCCCTTTGTGACTGCCTTCTTAACATGTTTTCAAGTTTCATCCAAGTTGCAGCACGTCCATCAGTACTTTCATTGATCAATTATATTTCATCATATGGATACACCACACAATCTATCAGCTAATGGACACTTTGGTTGTTCCCATTTTGGGGCTATTCTGAATAATTCTCTGAACACTGGTATATATATGTGTAAGTTTATTCTTCTTCATGGAGAAAGATGTGAATCTAATTTTATTTCTTTCCAAATAGTTAACTAGACATTGCAGCACATTTAATAAAAAGTCCATTGCAGGGGTTGGGGTTGTGGCTCAGTGGTACAGCGCTTGCCTAGAGTAGTGTGAGGCACTGGGTTTGATCCTCAGTACCACATAAAAATAAATAAAAATAATAAAGACATTGTGTCTACCTACAACTAATTAAAAAAAAAAAAGTCCATCGCAGTGACTTGAGACACCATTTTTATTATTCCCATTTGTACTTGGGTCTGTTTCTGTGCTTTCTATTTCACTGTTCTGTTTATTCATGAGACAGTAGCACACTGATTTAATTACAGAATTGTTCTATTAGTATATGTTTTAATGTCTTTGTAGGGCTTAAGTGCCCCTTGTTAGTTTTTCTTTTTTTAGTTTCTTTTTGGCTATTCGTACATGTTTGTCTTCCCATATAATTTAGCATCAACCGTTCTAATGTCACTAAAAAATGGTAGCAGGTACTTTTAGGGGGATTACATTAAATTTAGAAACTAAGGGGAACTACTACATTTATAATGTCATCTTTTCAAGTCTACTTTTGTCATTTCTAAGTATCAGGTTTGTACATTTATTTTTACATTTATTTCCAAGCATTTAATCTTCTTTGTTCCTACTGTAAATGAAGCTTTCGTCATCATTTGCTGCTAATCAGTTACTGTCTACATATATGAGGCTACTCCTTTTTAAATTTTATATTCTGCTACTTTAAATGGTTTTTATTGCTTGGATTTACAGTGATCCTAGCTATACTATCATACTGTATGGAAATGTAATTTTATTTCTTCTTTATCTATTCTTATAACTCTAATCGATTCATCTAATTGCATTGGTTAATACCTGCCTTATAATTCTGAATAGCAGTGAAGAGTTATAATTCCTATTTGAGAGAAAGACTGTGTATATGTATTTTTATATGAGTGGATAGACTTTCAGTATCAATGTGATTTGATTTTCCTTGCAAACTAATATGGAGCCTGATATTAATAGGTATCCCGATATTGAACCATCCCTGCATTCCTGAAATAAATCTCAAATGATCATGGTATATTTCAAGTCTATCTAGTCTTGGAATGTTTGGTAGAATTTACTCTGTGAAACCATGTGGGCCTAATGTTTTCGATAACATATTTCTAATAAAATTCTTTGGTTCTTCCATGGAAAGGTCAATTTTGATAATCTGTATTTCCCTAATCATTCATTTCATCTAGGTTTGTAAATTAATTGCAGTGAAGTCGGCTACATAATCTATGATTTTTAAAAATATTTTTAAAAACTCTTCTCAGCAGCTATTTTCCTGTTTCTCTTATTTTGCATATTGCATTTTATACCTTTCCTTCACATGATTAAGTTACTTAGTGGCTTGTCTATTTAGACAATTTAAAAATTTCAGAATATAAATTGGGTGAGGTGGCACCCACATATAATCCCAGAAGCTCAAGAGGCTCAGGCAGGAGGACCACAAGTTCAAAGACAGTCTTAGCAACTTAGTGAGGATCTAAGCAACTCAGTAAAACCTTGTCTCAAAATAAAAAGTAATTTAAAAAAGGACTGGGGTTATGGTTCAATGGTTATGCACCCCTGGGTTTAAGCTCCAGTACTAAGGGGGAAAAAATCAGAATATAGACTTATTAATTAGGTCTGTTATCTATTTGTATTTGATTGGTTCTTTATGTACTCTTAACCTTCCCTTCCTCTTTCCTTCATTTTACTCTAGCTATTGCATATAAGAGAAAACATTCAACCTTTGAGTTTCCAAATTTGGCTAATTTCACTTAGCAGGATATTCTCCAGTTCCTATAGATATTTACAAACAGAATTTTCAGACTTAGACATTTTCTTTCTAGCTAAATGTTTAGATAAAGCTAAGCTTCCCAATGTGTTTTATCCCTACTTTTCTTTGCTTATGCTTGCCACGAAATCTTGAGGTAGTCAGAAGCCAAATGAATATGTGCAAGATTATATTGGGTGAATTTTCTCTTTTTATTTTAACAGTTATTATGAAATAACTTAATAAGTTATTATTACATTATCTTAAATTATACTGTACCTTCAAATTTCCTTCTTACTGTTGCATATCTTTTAAATTAATTAATGAGTTCCAATTTGTTGGCATGTCTTTTGGATTAAAAAATTAGGAGGCACTAGCCAGATAGACGACCATTACTACCAGATTATCATTACTGGAAGTTATCTTCCAGATATCATTCACTTGTCTAGAAGTCCTTTGTGATAATTTTTTTTGGTAGTAGCTTGTTGACATAATTCACATACCATATAATTGCTTATTTAAAGTGTATAATTCCAAGGTTTTTAGTACATTCATAGGCTTGTGTAACTATCACAATAAATTTCAGAACACTTTCATTATCCATAAAGAAACACTGTGCTCTAAAGCCTTCACCCTATACGCAGGCAAAAGTAATCTACTACCTCTATTTTACCTATTTTGTACATCTCATATAAATGGTATAATGTGAATTTTTTCAGTACAGTGATATCAAATTTCATATAAGCTGCAGCATATATTAGTAATTCTTTTTAATAGCCAAATAACAGTCCCAATATTAGATGAATATACTATGTTTTGTTTATCCATTTGTCAGTGGATAGACATTTTTCCATCTTTTGGCTAGTACAAAATGTACTGTTACAAAAATTCATGTATAGTTTTTGTGTGAACATGTTTTCATTTCTCTTGGCTATAAACCTAGAAGGTGAATTGTTGGGTCAAATAATGACTGCTTTTCCAAGTGGTTGTACAATTTTATGTTCCCCCTAGTAGTGTAGGAGGGTTTTAGTTTCTCTACACTCTTGTCAACACTTATTATCTGTCCTTTGGAGTATTAAATGATATCATTGTTTTGATTTGCATTTCCCTGATGTGTTCATCAGTTTTTGGTTGCTGTGACCAGATATCTGACACTAACAACTTGGAGGAGGAAATATTTATTTGGGCTCACAGATTCAGAAGTTCAGTCTGTGGTTGGCCAGCTTCACTGCTCTGGCCTGAAGTGAGGCAGAACACCATGGTGGAGTAGCATGGTGGAGGAAAGTTTCTCACCTCATGGAAGCCAGGAAGGAGGAGGAGGAAAGTGAGAGAGAGAGAAAAATGGTGGCGGGGGGAGGGGGGAGACAAGGGGCACAATATATAATCCTTAAGGCATACTACCAGTGACCCACCCCCTCCAGCCATTTAACACCTAGAGTTACTACCAAATAATCCATTTCAATTATTAATCCACTAAATGTATTAAAACACTGACTAGGTTATCACTCATAATCCAATCATTTCATCTCCTACATTAACATAGGAGCTTTTTTACCTTCTTAGAGAGATGTCTATTCAGAACATTTGCCTATCTAAAAACTGGGTCAAGTGTCTTTATTATTGAGTTACAATTCTTTATTTTGTGTACAAGTCCTTTATCAGATGAAGTGACCTGTAAGTATCTTCTTCTATTCTATGAAAATATTTCACTCTTTTGATGGTATCCATTAAAACTCAAAAAAGTTTAATTTGGTAAAATTCAATTTACCTATATCTTATATATTTGAAAAACAATTTCCAACAAACATATTTTTCATTAATGAAAAAATATGTACTAACTCTAGTACTAGTCTGGATATACTTTATTTGTTTACTTTTTAGTACTGGATATGGTATGCAGGGGTATTTTACCACTAGGCTGTATATCCCCAGTACTTTTAAAATTTTCTGAGACAGGGTCTTGTTAAATTGTCAAGGGCCTTGCTAATAAATTACCTGAATCACGATCCTCCTCAGCCTCCTGAATCACTGGGATTAAAGGCTTGGCTTGGACATGTTTTACAAAAACAATGTACAGTTATTTTTGGGTTTAAAGAGAAAGATGATATTCATAAAGGCTAATAAGGTGTCTATGGACTTTTCTGAGATTAAAAACAGTTAAAAATTTTTTTTTAACTCAGTCCATAGTACTTCCCTTTGCCCTTCCCTCTTCCTGTTCCCTTCCCTCAACTCTAGTAATATTCTATTATAGTTTTTTTTTTTTTTTTAAAAAAAACTAATGTCTTGTGGATATACACAATGGGGAGATTCACTGTGGCATATTCATATAGGAAAGTTAGGTCAGATTCATTACACTGCCTTTATCATATTCCACTTCCTTTCCCTTCATTCCCCTTTGCCTATTCCACTGATATTTCTTCTGCTGCTGCTTAGTTTTCTAATGCCCCCTCATTCTGGATTAGCTTCTATCAGAGAAAACATTCAACCTTTGACTTTTGGGAACTGGCTTATTTCACTTGGCATGACAGTTTCCAGTTCCATCCATTTACCAGCAAATGCCTGGTAATATTCCACCATGTTGTAGGTAAACCACATTTTCTTTACCCATTCATCTGTTGAAGGGCACGTGAGATGGCTCCATAGCTTGGTTATTGTGCACTGTGCTGCTACAAACATTAATATGGTTGTGTCACTGTAGTATGCTGATTATAAGTCTTTTGGCTATATAACAAAGAGTGGGTTAGCTGGGTCATGTGGTGGTTTTATTGCTAGATTTTTTAGGCATCTCCATATTCCTTTCCAGAGTGGTTACACTAATTTGCACTAATAAAATAATGTATAAGTGTACCTTTTCCCCCATATCCTTATCAAGGTTATTGTTATTTGTATTCTTGATAACTGCCATTCTGACTGGAATTAGATGAAATCTCAATTTAGCTTTAATTTGCATTTCCCTAACTCTAGAGATGTTGACCATTTTTTCACACATTGGTGACCATTTTTATTTCTTCTTTGGGAAGTATCTGTTTAGTTTCCCTATTTATTGATTGGGTTATGTGTGTGTGTGTGTGTGTGTGTGTGTGTGTGTGTGTGTATGGTATTAGGTTTTTGAGTTCTTTGTATAATCTTGATATTAATGCCCTATCTGAGGAGCAGGTGGCAAGGATCCTCTCCCATTCTGTAGGCTCTCTCTTCATACTCGTTTCCTCGGCTGTGCAGAAGCTTTTTAATTTGATGCCATTCCACTTACTGATTTTTTACTTTATTTTTTGAGCTTTAGGAGTCTTTTTTTTTTTTTTAAGAGAGAGAATTTTAATATTTATTTTTTAGTTTTCGGCGGATACAACATCGAACCTGGGCCGCACGCATGCCAGGCGAGCACGCTACCGCTTGAGCCACATCCCCAGCCCCCCTTTAGAAGTCTTGTTAAGGAAGTTAGTTACTGTGCCAATATGCTGGAGTGCTGGGCCTACATTTTCTTCTAGCATTTGAAGGGTTTCTGGCCCAATTCCTAGGTCTTTGATCCACTTGGAGTTGAGTTTTGTGCAGGGTGAGAGAGCAGGGTTAAATTTCATTCAAATATGTATGGATTTCCAGTTATACCAGCACCATTTGATTAAGGCTATCTTTTCTCCAATGCATGTTTTTGACAAAACGTTATTTTTTTGATAACAATTGTGTAAATTAATCTCTCCACAATTATGCCTCAAAAGATGCATATACTGAAAATAGTTTTGAAAATAGGACAACAAAACCAAAATCAAAGGCGAAAGACCTAGAATAATGAAAATGTGCAATTGATGGCACAGAAAAGTAACAAGGTCTTTGGTAATATTGGCAAGACACTTTATTATATGTAATCTCTGAAATGTCTGAGAATTAATTTCTTTCTTTCGTGCTCACTTCTACAACTTTGGGAGAAACAGTTTTTATCCTAGGTGTTCAGATAGGGTAAAGGGAATTAAACTCTTGTAGTAGGTGTGGGATGTATGATATATTCAATTTCTTTTCTAAAGCTTCTGTCCATTTGGATATATAAAAATTTTCCCAGTGCTGATCATCTTCCTTGTTGATACCCAAGTTACACAAAATGGATTTCTGAGAGGTTAATGGTTGAAGGTTAATAATTCTGATGCAGTCATCTAATTACCACAAATGAAAATTCTTTTGCAAGTATATGGGCGCAAAACCAGAAAGCAGTATTTGCTTATGCATCCTTAGAGATATCATCACAAAAGTAAATAACAATTTACAAAAATGCTTTACTACCTGACTCAACATTGAACATTTAACTTGTGTAGGAAATAATTAAAGTTCAGAGAATTATTCTAGATGTAGCCTGGTGGAACACAAACTTAAGTGGCAGAGAAAAGGTAGAATTTATTTGCTTAAGTTTTTCCCCCCGTTTATTTTATAGTGTAGACTTTTGAAAATTTGGAGGGAAAAGAGTAAATTTAAGAGTTCCCTACAAAAGTATTAGAATAAATGAAAAATAATGCACGAAAAGCAAATGGTACCCATCATGTATTATATGATTTCACTGACTCCTCAAGATTCTGGAGGAGTTAATAGGTACTGCTCCCTTTCTGCACATGTGGGTGTACACTTTAAGTCACTTGGCCTTGGATGATACCAGCCTGGCTCACAGGAACACCATCTCCACCTACACAGCGTGGTGGGCTGGAACCAGGAGCCCGAGCATTTGCTTAAATCTTGAAATGACTCACATCAAATATACTATTAAATAAAAGAATCATTTATACTCAATAGTTAGATTCATATTCACCAACTTAGAAAACAGATTTTTCTTTTTCTGTGGTACCTGGGGATTGAACTCTAGGGCACTCTATCACTAAATAATATCTCCAGCCCTTTTTGTTTTCATTTTGAGACAAGTCTCCTAAATTGTCCAGGGTGATTTGTGATCCTCCTTCCTCAGCCTCCCAAGTAGCTGGGAAGACAAACCTGCACCGAGGTACCTGACAGACTTTTGTAATTCTTGAATACTAACAACTTTGGACCCAAACTAACACTTATAAAGGCGTTAGTGTGTGACAGGTATATTCTAAGTGCTTCAATTGAAGCAAATAGCACAGATCTCCTTATTTTTAAGTTGAGAAAACTAAAACACAGATTAAATAACCTAAGGTCAAACAAGTAGTGAACAGCAGAGTGATGATCTGAAATGAGCAGTTTAGCTCTAAAGTCCATGTGCTTAATCACTTTGACATAAAACACAACCTATTCTCTGTAGTACAGAATTTTTAAAAAACGTGTCTTCATTCTTAATTGGTTTAACTGACAGTAATTACCATCTAATCTGATATGTTCCTTCCTGTGGTAGAGTAGGGCAAGTTTGGTCCTTGCATTATAGAACACTAAAGCAGTAGTAATTAAATAAGCCATAGTAAAATTTGCAGGATTTGGTAAGTGATTGGGTTGGGGGAGATAAGACAAAAAGATAAATATGAGTGACTGGATATGCAGAGACAAGGTTTAAGATCAGGATGCCCTGAGGTAGGGGGTGACAGAGGGGGCAGTTCCCTTGCACTTTCTTTGGCTTTCAGGACAAAGACATCTCAGGATTCAGTGGTTAGGTCTCATCCATTTGAGCCTATCTCCTATATGGAACTATTCTCTTAGTAGCCAAATGATGACTCCTTATTCTCTTCTTTTAAGAGGTCACCAACATCCCCTTTGAATAGGGTTTCTTTTAATGAAAATCTACAAAGTATTATTAAACTTGCATTAATATTGAACTCCATTTCAAAAGGGAGGGGGGAGGAAAAGAAAAATGACATCTAGGAATAAACTCTAAAATTGAGACCAGCAGGTGATTCTTGGGCATGGTTTAGCCCTTCAATGAATAAAAGCTGTTATGAATACCATGTGAGTGTAGACATTTAATTAAAAATAAATTAGATTTAACTTTACTTTTTAAAAAACATCCACTTTAAGCAGCACAATTCACAATAGCTAGACTGTGGAACCAACCCAGATGCCCTTCAATAGATGAATGGATAAAAAAAAAGTGGCATTTATATACAATGGAGTATTATGCAGCACTAAAAAATGACAAAATCATGGAATTTGCAGGGAAATGGATGGCATTAGAGCAAATTTTGCTAAGTGAAGCTAGCCAATCCCTAAAAAACAAATGCCAAATGTCTTCTTTGATATAATGAGAGCAACTAAGAACAGAGCAGGGAGGAAGAGCAGGAGGAAAAGATTAACATTAAACAGAGACATGAGGTGGGAGGGAAAGGGAGAGAGAAGGGAAATTGCATGGAAATGGAAGGAGACCCTCATTGTTATACAAAATTACATATAAGAGGTTGTGAGGGGAATGGGAAAAAAAAAAAAAAAACAAGGAGAGAAATGAATTACAGTAGATGGGGGAGAGAGAGAAGATGGGAGGGGAAGGGGAGGGGGGATAGTAGAGGATAGGAAAGGTAGCAGAATACAACAGTTACTAATATGGCATTATGTAAAAATGTGGATGTGTAACCGATGTGATTCTGCAATCTGTATTTGGGGTAAAAATTGGAGTTCATAACCCATTTGAATCTAATATATGAAATATGATATGTCAAGAGCTTTGTAATGTTTTGAACAACCAATAAAAAAAATAAAATAAAAAACATCCACTTTAAATTTTTTTTTTTAGTTGTAGACAGACACAATATCTTTATTCTATTTATTTATTTTTATGTGGTGCTGAGGAATGAATCCAATGGCTTGCACATGCAAGGCAAATGCTTTACCATCTGAGCTACAACCTCAGCCCCTAACTTTTACTTCAGTACGTGGGTGTATAATCCCCAGGAGTGACCAGAAATTAATCATACTAGGCCTAAAAAGACGAAGTCAGAAGCTGGACTGTTAAACTGCATTAGGGACTCCCAGACCACAGGCTGTAGACTGCTAGGGTACTGCTGAATTACTGCCAGGGATTCATACATCCTAACCACTACTTCTAACCTTTATGAAAGTAAAAAAATCCTTTCACACTTGAAAAATTTGGAACTTGACCATGAACCCAGGTGGTAGAGCCAACAATGTAAATTCCTGCAAGATAAAAGCATTTCATCCAGGCTAATAGATATGATTGTTTCCTTCTTTAAGTCCTACCAGACCATTCAACAAATTTACCCTGATCTGAACTCCTGCCCACCAATATAGTCTTCCAATTATAATTTTGTTTTCCATGCAGAGTAACCTGAAGAGAATGTACTGGTAATGCAGAAGCAGTACTCAACTCTCACAGTAAATTCATCATCTGGCACTCAGATTTGTTCAGTCTCTGCAAACTTCATTAACATATATGACCTAACATTTGCTTTACTTTGTGAGTTCACAAACTCAAAATTTTGAGTTTTCAAAGCTGAAGCCCCAAATACTAGATTTCAGCAACATACATATCATGTGGGGTCTCCTGGCAGTACCATTCTTAATCCACAACTCATACATATATGCTAAAACATTTTAGTATTCTAAAATAACTGCCAAATTCACAAACACAACAAAACTCATGTTCTATCTACTTAAATAGGATGTGCCTGTCTCATGAAGGGTAGAAATTGTTCAGGGTATATAATCAGATAAGAGTGATATCTGAATCATAAATTAACAATGGTTTTGATCATAAATTAACAATGTTTTTGATTTTACCACATATACGATCACCATCTTTTAAGTTCCAATTTGTACAAGACACTATTGAGTTTATTCTTATTTTTGAGAATGCAAAGAATCTTTAAGGTTAATGCCAAGCAGTGATTTCTAGTAATGAAAATTTAATAGTTTACTGAAAGATATGTAATTTTCAAGCACAGAAGAAAAAGATAAGCATACCTTTAAGATATAGTCAGTGAAACAAGTAGGTGTTCACAGAAAATAAATTAAAACTTGCTGATTAAAGAAAAACAATTTTAAAAAGACAGCAGAAGACGGGCTGGGGATGTGGCTCAAGCGGTAGAGCGCTCACCTGGCATGCGTGCGGCCCGGGTTCGATCCTCAGCACCACATACAAACAAAGATGTTGTGTCCACCAATAACTAAAAGAAATAAATATTTAAAAAATTCTCTCTCTCTCTCTCTCTTTAAAAAAAAAAAAAAAAAAAAAAGACAGCAGAAGAGAAATTTGCCAAGTGTAACAAGGAGAGCCCAGACAAATGTGCATTCCCAAATTTTTGATGTGAGTAAAAATGATCCAAAGTTTTTGGAGATCAATTGAGGAGTATATATCAAAAGCCTTAAAATGCATATACTCTTTGATCCAAGAAGATCACTTAGAGAAATTTTACTCTAAGGAAAAAACTTACAACATATGTCAAAGCTATTTTTTCTTGTTTTTTTAAAAAGCACTCTTTTAAAAGACTGAGAACTATAAAGACTATAGGATTAGATGTGTAAATAGAAATATACTGGCAGCCAAGATGATGATGCCACTTTAGGTGAAAGACCAGACCACAAAATGGTATGTATGTATGGTTTGATCAGACCATGAGTTTAAAAAAAAAAAAAAAAAAAGGAATACCAATGAATTAGTAACAGCAATCTGTCAGGGAATATGGAAAATATATTTTTAAGTTAAAATGAATATAGACCATGTTAACATTAAACAGTAATTTATTGATGGTTAGTTTACATATTTTTGCTTATCTATACTTTGTCTTCTATAAATGTATATATAGTACATTTATTTTTAAGTACATATTATTAAAACATCAACAGAATCTCTAGCAATAGAGAAATGGAAATTAAAACTAAGATTTCATCTCACTCCAGTCAGAATGGCAATTATAAAGAATACAAGTACAGAGCTGGGGCTGTAGCTCAGTGGCACAGCACTTGCCTAGCATGTGAGGCACTGGGTTCGATCCTTAGCACCACATAAAAATAAGCAAATAAAATAAAGGCATAATGTCCATCTAAAATCACAAAAAATTTAAAAAAATACAAGTACAATAAATGTTTGCAAGTATGTGGTGGAAAAGGTACACTTATACATTGCTGGTGGGACTGAAAACTGGTGCAACCACTCTGGAAAGCAATATGGAGATTCCTCAGAAAACTTGGAATGGAACCACCCACCATTTGAGCCAGTTATCCCACATCTCATACCCAAAATCAGCATACTACAGTGATGCAGCCATATCATTGTTTATAGCAGCTCAATTCACAATAGCTAAGCTATGGGATCAACCTAGGTGCCCTTCAACAGATGAATGGATAAAGAAAATGTGGTGTGTTTGTGTATACACAACAGAATATTACTCAGAAAAATGAAATTATGGCATTTGCCAGGAAATGGATGGAACAGGAGAATATCATACTAAGTGAAACAAGCCAATCCCCCAAACAGCAAAGGTCAAATGTTCTCTCTGATACTGGATGCTAACACAATGTGGGTGGGTGGGAGGAAAAAATAAAAATTCATTGAATTAGACAAAGGGAAATGAAGGGAAGGGACAGGAGATGAGAATAGGAAAGAGAGTAGAATGAATCAGACAGAACTTTCCTATGTTCATATATAATACAAGATCAGTGTAATTCCACATCATGTACAACCACAAGAATGGGAAGTTATACTCCATGCATGTATAATATGCAACATATATTCCACTGTCATGTATAAAACAAAAAATATTAACAAAAATGTACGTGCTAGGACCATACTTGTAGTAATTGTGACTCTTTAAGACCTATCTATACATTTTTTCTGTAACACTTCAATCTACCATTTGCAGAACTAAATTTTCATTCATCTCATTCTAAGCACAATACCTTGCACATATTAAGTAAGCAACTGCTCATAACTTACTGCTTACACAGAGATACAAAATATAAAGGATAATATTTAAGAGCCAAACTATAAATATGAAAAATTATCTTAAGGTTGGTATTGTATAGCTTATCTTTACTGACTGGCCTATTTCCCTATATCAGTGTTTCTGAAATGTTCTACTGAGATTTAGTTACTTATTTTGGCCAGCCCAAATTATTTTATAAATAATGATACTGACATTTACTGAGGGACAAAAGGTACCTTTTATACCAAATACCTTATCCCAAATTTAAATGGCTTACAAAGAGCCAAAGAGTATGCAATAAAATCACATAAATTACCTTCACCAAAAGGGAGTCATATAGCCTGGGGTTGTGGCTCAGTGGTAGAGCACTTGCCTTCCATGTGTGAGGCACTGGGTTTGATCCTTAGCACCACATAAAAATAAACAAATAAACAAAATAAAGGTATTGTGTCCATCTACAACCAAAAAATTTAAAAAAAATAAAAATAAAAAGGAAGTCATATGCTAATCAAAACAGTTTATACAGATACCCAACAGAGAACCACATTTTGGTATGGTGTCACAGCAGCAAAAGGGGAATAAGGTAGGCACACAATCCTCATTCTCAAAAACTATACATCAAAGTTTTTAGAACAGAGAGGATTTTTCTTTGCCTTAAAATTCTTAAGTTGCTCTGGCATCACATAAATAAAATTAGATTAAATGCTGCATAAGATGGCATACAACTGCATGAATCATTGCCCATTTTATAGATTTTAAGTGTCTAAGTATCACATAAAAGAGACTTGCTGCCTAAAAGGAGGAAATGAAGGAATTACATTGTTACTACTTAAAGAAAACACTTTCATAAAAGGCATTTCTGCTAATTATTGCCAAAAGGCAATGATAGGGAGGATGGCCATATAATTCACTGTCTAAACTGGGAAGCACTATTATTTTTGCTGGGCAACAGAAGCAAAATGGTCCAAATGGTCAACCCTAGTTATCAACCTGACAGCAAATCCTAAAGGTAAGGAAGTGAAAGAAATGAATAGCTCATTTATTTTTCATAAGAAATAAAATGAAATGAATAGTTAACATTTACTGAGGCTGAAATAGGAAGCTTATCTTTCCTAAAGCTGAATTTGTTGTAGCCACAGGAGGTTGGTTTACTTAATATGTTAGCTTTAAAGAGAAACCTGTTAGATGATTAAGATAGGATGAAAAGGAGAAAGCACCTGGCAAACTAAAATCAGTTGTCTACTGTTCAGGCCTTCATGAGCCTGAAGGTATGAACAAACCTGAAAAGGAAAGTTTTATACAAGGAAAAAGATATATTTTTTCAGAAGTCTAGATCTTGGCAAGTAATCTCCTAAGCTGCATCAAATGATGTAAAGATTGACATTTGCCTGTAAATGGAATGATCTGAAAACTATCATGCTAAGTGAAATAAGCCAATTCCTAAAACCAAAGGACAGATGCTCTTCCTGATATGTGGATAACTCACAATGGACAGGTACGTGGGGAGCAGATAGAAGTTCAGTGGATTAGACAAAGGGGAATGAGAAGAAGGGAGCGGGGATAGAAATAGGTAAGACAGTAAAATGAATCTGACATAAGTGTCCTATGTACATATATGAATATATCACAAAGAATCTTGAAATTGTGTATATTAGGACTGGGATCCTAACTAGCATAAGATATATTCCATGTTTGTACAAATATGTCAAAATAGACTGCTGTCATGTACAACTAAAAAGAACAAACAAAAAGCAACCTTAAAAATAAATAAATAAATAAATAAATAAATAAATAAATAAGATTCATTACTTGGTTAATGTGATGCCAGTTCCTGCCAAAATTACAAACTAGATTATTAGTAGAAAAGCAACCAAAAATAACTGCATCATTACTAATTAATAAGAAATAGCAATGATAGAATAAATAATATAATCTAATACTGAACTGCATATATTTTAGACGTACTATGTGGCTAGCATTATAGACTATATGCTATATTATTTCAGAAAATTTCTTGACCAAATATCCCATAGAAGTTTTGGACACACACTAGAAGATACTGAATATTCCATATTAAACCTCACAACCTTGAAAATCTCATGATATTAGTCTCACCCAAAGTCTGGGTGACCTTTTGACTCATTCCTACAAACAGCCATTAGTTAACAGCTGTGAAGATAAAGAAAACTAAGCCTACAAGTCAATTAATTTTTAAAACATTATTATTATTATCTTTTTCTTTTGGGTACTGGGGATTGAACTCAGGGGCACTTGACCACTGAGCCACATTTCCAGGCCTATTTTATATTTTAATTAGAGACAGGGTCTCATTGAGTTGCTTTGTGTCTCACTTTTGCTGAGACTGGTTTTGAACTCGTGAGCCTCTGGGTTAAACATTATTATTTAATACTGAATTGATAGTCCTTTCTCATGAACAAAAAATCAAACATTCTTCCCATTTGTGCAACTGATTCTTCTAAACTTAAATGTAGTTTATAATAGTCTAGTTAATATGACTTTTATTTTCAGCCTTTTAATTTTTTTATAATGTCATTTAATATTTTTTTCTTAAACTAAGAGCCCAATTGGAGACCTGAAAACTATCCTGAGATAATAAAAATCTCCATGAAGTATAATCATTATCTATCTCCTGCATCAGCCTCCTGAGCTGCTGAGATTACAGGCGTGTACCACTGTACCAGCTATAATCAATAAATCTTAATCTCTCTCTAGCTCTTTCTACACACACACACACACACACACACACACACACACACATATCACAGGCTCTGTTTCTCTGGAGAACCCTAGCTAACATACATATCAAGCACACTGTGGAAAGAAGTTTTGTTTTTTTTTTTAACACTTATTATTGAGTTGTAACTGACATACAATAAACTGCACATATTTTAAAAATGCAGTTTTATAAGGTTTGATGTATGACTATACCTGTAAATCACCACTATAATCAAGATAATAAACACATCTCTCACTTCCAAAGTTCCTGGGTGCCCCTTTATAATCTCTCCATCTGATGTTCTCACCCCAACCATTCCTGGGTAACCACTGATTGTTTTCTGTCATTGCAGATTTGTATGCATTTTCTAAACTTTTATTTCAATGGAAATGCATAGTATATATTATTTTTCTTTGGTCTGGCTTCCTCTATTTAGCTTGATTATTTACGACAGCCAATCATGTTTTTGTGTGATTCAATAATTCATTTTAATTACTCCATCATATAGACATACCACATTTGTTTCTCCATTCATCTATGATGAGTATTTTGATTGTTTCCAGTATGGATCTGTTATAAATAAAGCTGCTATAATGTACAAAAAAAGAAAAAACAAAACAAAAAACAAAAACAAAAACCACCAGTATCTAGAAGGAGAACTGGGATAAACAGTTAAAATAGAACTAAGATTTTGACTAAAAAGAAGTAATTTTATAGATAGTGTTGTTAAAAAATGGAGTGGCCGCCTCACAGAGTATATGATACAAAGAGATCCCTTCTATCAACCTGTGTACTAAGACAAGTTATGCTGTGATAAGGAATCTCTGAAGCTCACTGGGTTGGTACAGAGACTTCTGTCTTGCTAGCACTACAGATCTGATGCCATTCTACTTACTCTCTAGTAGACAGGTTAATAATCTAGGCACATGACCTGTTTCTGTGTTTTTAAAGATTTGTGATAATAATATACAAGAATAATATGTGACAAAAATGGAATGTGGCCTATAGAGCCTGAAATATTTACTGTCTGCTTTCTACATGGTAACTCTGATTCAGGCTGCTTCCATCTGTGTCCTGCCATCTCAACACATAACCTCCATGACAGGGTCTTCTGCTCATACTCCAAATGAGTCACGTGACACCACCTAACTTCAGCGGGGCTGGGAAGTGTACTGTTAAAGATTCCAGGAAGCAGAAAAGTACTGAGTATGCCCTTTAAGTAATCTAACTCCCTATCACAACTTGCTTATTTTTTATTTCTACCCAAAGGTATCATGCATGATTCCAAATAACTCAACTACAATTTTCACTTTTAGTACAAATTTTAATGACATGGCTTTAAAATTAAAATAAGTTCAGAAAGAAATGTATTTAAAAAACAAACCTGATGGTAAAGTAAAAATGCTTTATGTTTGAGTTGGAACAAAGACAAAGGAATTTAAATGTCATTTGCTTCATATTTAGATTACATTCTTTAGATTACACCTTCAATCTTTAGTATGCCCACATGCTACTAATCACAAAAACTTGAAATTTTAAACAGTAAATGATTCAGAAGAATCTAAGTCTTGCAGAAAAATATATATGTGTACTGACTTTATAAATAAAAATCAAGTAATTTCTATGACACTGCTGCAGGGAAAACTGGTCATTCCAAAATCTCAACCCGTCATTGAATTGATTTAGTAAGTTATAAAATAGATGCAAACTGAATTATACATTATAGTGCAATATTTTGTAGACTGTCCATCTATATCTAGTGGGAATACTTTAAAAGACATAAATTAGATTATCTTCTTCCTTTAATTTAGAAAGTGAATGCTGTATTACTTATTAATACTTAATTTTGGGCTGGGGATGTGGCTCAAGCGGTAGCGCACTCGCCTGGTATGCGTGCATGGGGTGCTGGGTTCGATCCTCAGCACCACATAAAAAATAATAGGAGACAGAAGAACAATTTTAGGAGTCTATATCTCTCAGGCAAACCAGAAATATTAGGATTGTCCTTTTGTAAGAAACACCTGTAATCCCAGCCACTCAGAAGGCTGATGAGGCAGGAGGACCACAAGTTAAAGGCCAGCTTCAGCAACTTAGTGAGGCCCTAAGCAACTCAGACAGACCCTATCTCAAAATAAAAATAAAAAGGGCTGGAGATGTGGTTCAGTGGTTGAGTGCACATGGGTTCAATCCCTGTAATCAAAAAAAAAAAAAAAAAAAAAAAAAAAAAGTAAAATGGAAAAAGAGACGTTAAGAGAATGAGCTTAAATAAATGATAACTAGACTATTAAAAATGTTCACCAATATTACTATGCGAAAGCAACAGTCAGCTCCACTTTTTAAAAAGAGAAAAGGGCTCTGTCAGAGCACACTTCAAACATTCATGGAGACAGACTGATACTTCAACTAACTAGTGATATGATAAAACAAACCAATAAATAACTCTAAAAATTACAGATAGCAATTTTTAGATGGGTAGATTATAGTGTAAGAGACAGGTAATGAGCAGGTCAAAGGAGTTCAACACAAGTATCTAACAACAGACAGTTCAGCAATTAAAAGTATATAAAGCTGCTCTGAGTCAAGAGTTGATGGGAAAAAAGTATAAAAATCAAAGAAATACAAGACGAACCCAGCTATTTTATAATATCTCAAAGCATTTCTGGATGTAAAACACCAAATTAGTATTTAAGAATGAAGAGTGACAGAAAGAAGAATGAATTATGTTATTGCAAGAAAATGGATGGAAATTGAGAACATCATGCTAAGTGAAGTAAGCCAAACTCAGGCCAAATTCAGGTCATATGTGGAAGTTAAATAGGAAAAACGAAAAGAAGGAAGGTGGTGGGATCTCATGAAAATCAAAGGGAGATCAGTAGAACAAAGGAAAGGGACCAGAAGGTGGGAGGAGGGGAGGGAGTGGGAAAGTGCTATGAAGCAATATTGGCCAAGTTGCATAGCATACATTACTAATATGTAACAACAAATCCCACCATATGTACAACTATAATGCACCAATGAAATAATGTGAAAATAAATATAATAAGGGGAAAAATGCATGTGCAAGGCCTGGGTTCAATCCTCAGCACCACATAAAAATAAATAAAATAAAAGTATTGTGTCCAACTACAACTATAAAATAAATATTAAAAAAACAGTGATAAAGATATCTTAGTTTTAAAGTTTCATTAAACAATTAAAACATGGGAGCACAGGGTACAAAGTAGTAAACTCTATGTCTTATTTAAGTCTATTTAGACTTTTAGAGAAGAAAATCCTATGCAAAAAGCTCTGCTTAATGATGTCAGTTAGGCAATAGGTATTTCAGGCAAATAAACTTAAAATATTTTTAAAAATATGGCTGCAGACAGTGGTGCATGCCTGTAATCCCAATAACTTGGGAGGCTGAGATAGAAGAATCACAAGTTCGAAACTTAGCCTTAGCCAATTTAGCAAGGCCTTCAGCAACTTGGTGAGACACTGTCTCTAAATAAAAAATAAAAAGGACTGGTGATGTGGCTCAGTGGTAAAGTGCCCCTGGGTTAAATCCCCAGGAAGGAAGGAATGAAGTGGAGGGAGGTAGGGAAGGGAGGTAGGGAGGGAAGGAAAGAAGGAAATAAAGGAAGAAAGAAAGAAAGAAGAAAAATTAAAAAATAATTAAAAACCAATTTTCATTTTAAAGGTTTAAAAACACATTAAGCCATCTTAAAAATGGAAAATACTAACCAAATCACCATGAACCAAGAACAGTGTCCTTGGTTAGATAAAAATTTCCTCATCTCCCTTGGCAACCAATTTCAAAAGTTGACAACAATTGGTACTGAAGTGTTTGTCGCTAAATCTCCCCAATCTACACTTTAACCCAATTTTCTGTACACAATATAATAATACACCCATTATCAATAAATGGCCCAAGTGTTATAGTTCCAAATATATTTAATAAAAAAATTGCAACTGTTGGGTTATAGGTCCTTCATTTTTTTTTTTTAACCTCCTCTTCTAAGGTGGTGATATCATAATGCAATAAAAATAATAATGACTAACACTTACGTGCTAAATGCCAGGGGAATACCAAATACATTTACATAAATCAAGTCATTCAATTCTCAGAATAATCCATCTATCTAAGTATATACTTATCCCTATTTTACAGATGGGGAAATGAGGGCAAGAAATGTTTTGTAAGTTGCCCAGTACCTTAAAACTACTAAATATAGATGGTAGGATATCAACCAAGTTACTCCAATAAGAAGGCCACTAGTCACATATTTAAATTCAGTTGTACATTTCTCAGTAGTCATATTTGGCTAGTGAATACCATGTTGGGAAGTGCAGATATGGAAGATTTCCATTACTGCAGAAAGTTCTATTGGGCAGTTTGACAGAATGGCTCTAGGATCTTAACCACATGTAATATACCTTACCTGTATGTGAAAATTGATGTGTACTTATTTATAAAACTTGCATTACATTTAAACAAATAATACTTCAATATTTCCAAAGGTTTTTTTTTTGTTTCCCCAAATTCATTATCATTTGTCATAATTCACCAAACTGTACCTCTTAAAATATTGTACTTCTCTAGAACTACGGATTAATGTTTCACACCTAATATATTCTAAGACCTGATGTCAAAAATCTACTTAGTATATTCTTTTGTACATAGGTCCACTCTGTTTACAGAGTATCCCATTCCTCTATTTCTGGTAATAGTATCAGTCTGGTTATCAGCCTTGTTGGGCACTTTGACTCAGCTTCCATTTCCAGCTTCAGGAGAACATGACCCAGACATAAATTATACTCTAGTCCCTGACCACAGTTCAGGCTTGCACACGGGAGAAGTAGGGTCATTCAAAATGTGCCATGAGATCAGATTTTCCTTGTCACTGACTTGTTTCTATTTAGATCAGAGCCATAAAGATTCAAGTAAGCCAGGATTTTTTTTTTTTTTTTTTAGTTGTAGTTGGACACAATACCTATATTTTATTTATTTATTTTATGTGGTGCTCAGGATCAAACCCAGTGCCTTGCATGTGTTAGGCAAGTGCTCTACTGCTGAGCCACAACCCTAGCCCTAAGCCAGGATTTTTAGCAACCAATTTTCCCAGGCAACAACTGATACAGCCATCTACAGTATGCATGCAAAGAAGAAATAAAAAGCCATATTATATCATTTGAGGCCTGGACCTGTCTCTTAATCTCTCATTCAAATACATTAACAAAGTTCCCTTTTGTTGAGTTACTATGCTTTGGATTCTATTGATTACGATTAAAAAAAAAAGCAGGGGTAGAATTATCAAATAAAGAGTTCTAAGCCTGTTGGTCTTGTTTTGGAGGAAAAAAAAGATACTAAAAGTATATTTATGTTAGATATACGTGGTTAAAAAGGGCAATCCCTAAAAATATTATAAAATAAAAGTGCATAACTTCCAAACTAGTAGGGGAAAAAACCAGCAAAACTACATAAAATCACTATATTGCTAATGACCACTATAGAATAAGTGGGATAAAAAAGGGCACTTGTCCCAGACTCCCAGTTATGGATCTCTGAACCAGAATCAAGTAGGGTGTGAAAGTCAATGATTAAGAAAAAAAAAAGGCACAATAATCCTGAGATTCAGACTATGTCTTATGCTCTTTAAACAATGGCACTTTTACTACAAATAAGGGTAAACACATTTCTAAAGGAAGCTAGAGTAATGTAATCTAGGTATATAGGGAGTTGATGCCATTTTCAGACCCAAAGAACCTAATAGAAGAATTTTAATAGTTTTCCTATTTGAATTCTATTATTTCAAAGTGACAATCTTGATTTTCGTTTTATCAAGATTAATGATTCTTTCTCCAACTAGACAGAACTTAAGCCTCTTAATCATCTTTTCATACTCAGTATTTAACAATGGACCTGATATATAGCACATGTATAATAAATAACTCAATTGTTCCTCCTAATAGGTCTATTTGATTTTTAATTTTTGATCATGTGTGGTGTTTTTGTAACTGCTGTATTCACATGTCATAGAATTATACGTATCACTGAATGGTATAAAACTCATTTAACGGCTCTTAGTATGTATATTCATAGAATTAGTGTAATCTTCACACAACTTGAGAACATTTTCATTATCCTAAAAAACAACCCAACTGTCCTCAGCCACCAGTTGTACATCTATTGCATTCCTGAAGCCAAGGCACCAACTACTCACTCTGTGGCTCTATAAACCTGGATGGAGATCACATAGTAGTTGGACCTTTCAACTAACCTCTTTTATGTACCATGTTTTCAAGGTTTAACTATGTTAACACTATTTCATTCCTGTTTACAGTGATGTAATATTACAATGCATGAAAGTATCACATTTGTTTATCCATTTATCTATTAATGGACATTTGGGTTGTTTCTATTTTTTTTTTTTTTTTAAAGACAGGGTCTTGTTAGGTTGCTCAGGTTGACCTGAACTTGTAATCATTCTCTCACTGCCTCCTGAGCTGGGATTATGAAGATATGCCACATGCCTGGTCCTACTTTTTCAGTATCATGAATATTATAAGCTTGTGTGTAAGTTCTGTGCAGAATTTAGGAGTAAAATTTCTGGGTCGTATGGTAACACACTCATTTTTTTTTTTTTTTTTTTGGTGTTGCTGGTGTTTTTTTGGTGTTGAACCCAGGGCCTTGCACATGCGAGGCAAGCATTCTACCAACTAAGCTATATCCCCAGCCTGGTAACTTGTATTTAATGACTTAAATTTTGAACTATCTGAGGAGCCAGCAGACTTATTTATTTATTTTTAAACAAGAGTACCCACTCTATACTTCCTCATTGTAAATAAGGATTCCAATTTGTCTACATCCTTGTCAAAACTTATTATTATCTGTCTGATTATAGAAATTATAGTGAGTGTGAAATGTTATCTTACTGTGATTTTGACTTGCATTTTCTTGATGCCAAATAATGCCTATCTGATTTTTAAGATTTTTTCCCCTGATTGTCATAAACATAATGTTTATTATGTCTTCAGCATAAACAAGGAAGTTTGTCTACTTGCTGGGAAAGAAAAGTATGGGCCACTTCATGTTTATATTAGATTTTTAGGGCTCTGGTAACAAAACATGACAAATGCGGCAGCTTCAACAAGAGCAATGTATTGTCTCATAGTTCTTGGGGCTAGAAGTTCAAAATCAAGGTGGTAGCAGGGTTGGTTCCTTATGAAGGTTCTGAGTAATCTATTCTCTCTTCTTGGCTTGTAAATGGTTGTTTTCATGTTCTTGTGGTGTTTTCCTGTATGAATACTTATCTTCAAATGTTTCCTTTGGAGACAGGTATTCATCAATTATATTGAATTAGGGATCTAATCTGCTGCACTATGACCTCATACTAACTAATTACATCCTCAAAAACCCTATTTCCAAATAAGGTGACATTCTTAGATACTGAGAGGTTAGGACTTCCAAACATATAAATCTTAGGGGGACATAATTCAACCTATAACAGTGTTATAAAAATTATAGTTTATAAATGGTAATAGCAGAAGCAACAATATAACCCTGTTTTAAACATCTTCTTTTAAAAAAATTAGATCTTTCTCTGTCAAAATGTTTTTTTCCATGCTAGGATTCTTTTTTTTTTTTTGAGAGAGAGAGAGAGAGAGAGAGAGAGAAATTTTTAATATTTTTGGTGGACACAACGTCTTTATGTGGTGCTGGGGATCGAACCCAGCGCCCTGTGCATGCCAGGTGAATGCGTTACGGCTTGAGCCACATCCCCTGGCACTACTATGAACATTTTTAAGGAGTGAGACAAAAGCTTGGGATCTTTATTGAGATCATTGGACTTGACTCATGAAGTGTTTCTGTTCATAAAAATCAAAAGAAGCTAATATTCTCTTAAAGGTTCTCTTAAAGAAAGAGCAGTCCTTTTCTTTTTTCTTTCTTTTTTTTAAAGTTACTTCTGTATTTCAGAAGCTTTTAGCAGTTCATTTTGCTTTCATCTTTTGGTGTGCTTGCCTTGTCATTGTACTTTGGTGAATGTTAAATCCTGCCCCAGCCAAGTAGAAACACCTTTTATTTTCTAAATATTTATTTATTTTTTAGTTGTAGTTTAGGACACAATACCTTTATTTATTTTATTTATTTACTTTTATGTGGTGCTAAGGATCGAACCCAGGTCCTTGCACTTGCTAGGTGAGCACTCTACTGCTGAGCCACAACCCCAGCCTTAGAAAAACCTTTTATATAGCATTGTTAGAAATAATATAGTGAAGACTGGAAATAAAAATAAGATTTGAAAAAAAATGTTGAACTTATCTGATATATGCAGATGAAAACACTTATAAAACAGTCATTGACATGGGTATAGAATTTTAAGATCTGGATACTTTTAATCTTATTGATACTTTTAATCTTATTATGACTGAGTTGTAAATTTGGGGAATTCAAATTGTAATAAATTTTTGGAGCTCACAAACAACTTCATTAATATAAAGATAATTCTAAAATAAATTATCTTTATTAAAGTAAACTACTAGAGTAGTTCATTAATAACTGAGAACTAAAGTTAATCTCCTGAAATTAACATGTTTATTTTTGAATATGTCTCAGTCCTTTGAAAACATGTTGAAACCATATAATATCTAAATATACCTGTGGTAAATAGTTTTAATTGTTGCTAAGAAAAAAAGGTACCAATAATCTTCATTACATGACTACTTTATTAAGTATTCGATATTTAGATTTCTATTTATATGGATAGCACATTTCAACATAGTTAATAATAATAGTAATGTGATCTGATTTTTTGAAGTATTGTTAAAACTTAAGTTCAACAAAGTTATGATTAAAAACAATAACAAAAACAAAAAACAATAAACAAAAAAATCCTACAACAAAAAGAAACCAAATAACCCAATTAAAAAAATGACTGAAGAGTTGACTACAAATTCCTTTAAAGAAGATAAGCAAATGGCCAGCAAGCATATGAAAAGATGCTCACCATTACTAATTATTGGGGAAATGCAAATTAACTCCACAAAACAATACTAACTTACAACTATTAGAATGTCTTTTACTATGGGGCTGGGGTTGTGGCTCATCAGTAAAGCATTTGCCTAGCACGTATGAGGCCCTGGGTTCCATCCTCTGCATGGTATAAAAATGAATAAAATAATTTTTTAATATTTATTTTTAAGTTGTAGTTGTGTCCAACTACAACTTAAAAAAATATTAAAAAAAGAATGTCTTTTACTAAAAATGTGTGAAATAAAAGTAGTATAAGGATGTGGAAACACTGAAATCCTTCTGCATTGCTGCTGGGAATCAGTATTGTTGGTCTGCAAAAACTTTGAAATATATCACAAAAACAAACATATTATATGATTTCACTTATTTGAGAAACCCAAGGTAGTCAAATTCAAAGAAAATTGAATGCTGGTTGCCAGGAGCTCTGGAAGAAAGAAATTAGGGAATTACTGTTTAGTGGGTTTACAAGATGAAAGAGTTCTGGAGATTTGGTTGTCCATCAATGTGACTGTGCTTAATGCTACTGAATTCAATACTTAACAATGATTAAGGTAGATCAAATGGTAATTCTATTTTTTTTGAGAAAATTTCCATACCAATTACATTTCCATCAACAGTGTAGAAGAGTTCCCCTTCCTGTGCATCTTTGCCAACAGTTATATTTTTGAAAACAGCTATCTTAAGTGTGAGGTGATATTTCATTGTAGTTTTGATTTGCATTCCCCTGGTGATCAGTGATACTGAGCCTTTTTTCATATACCTGTTGGACATGTTTTATTGTCTTTGGAAAAAATGATCTATTCAGATTTTATTTTCCTCAGTACTAGGAAATTTTTAAATTAAGACGAAAAAAAATATACTTTTCCTGCTCAGTCCTGGAGATCAAACTCAGGGCCTTGTGCATACTAGGAAAATGCTCTACCACTGAACTATACTCCTGGACCAATAAGAATATTTTTCTTTCTTTCTTTTTTTTTTTTTGGGGGGGGGTGTTACTGGGGTTTGAACTCAGGGGTCCTTGACCACCGAGTCACATCCCCAGCCCTATTCTGTATTTTATTTAGAGACAGGGTCTCACTGAGTTGCTTAATACCTTGCTTTTGCTGAGAATGGCTTTGAACTTGTGGACCTCCTGTCTCAGCCTCCAGAGCCACTGGGATTACAGGTGTGCGCTATGACTCCCACCGAAAATATTTTTCAATCAGGTTGTTTTTCCTTTAGAGTTTTAAGAGTTCCTTACATATTCTGTAATATTAACCCTTTAGGTGTTACAGTTTACAAATGTTTTCTCCTATTCCATGGGTTGCCTTTTAAATTTTGTTTCCTTTGAAGCTTTTCAGTTTGATATATTCTCACTTGTTTTGAGTTTGCTGTCTGTATTTTCAGCAAAATATCCAACAAAATCACTGACAAGACTAATGTCAAAAAGTTTTTCCTTTTTTTCAGGCCATATGTTTAAATGTTTAATCCATTTTTCGTTCTTTTGCATGTGGATATACAGTCTTCTCAACACCATTTATTGAGGAGAATATCCTCCACTATGTATTCTTGGTGCCACTGTCAAAAATTAATAGATCATATATACATGGGTATATAGGCAAGATTTGGAAACAACTTAAGTGTCACTGGATGGATAACAGATAAAGAAAATGATATAGAAGTGGTCTACTGTATCCAAGGGTTTTGCATCTCTGGATTCAACTGAAGATCAAAAATACAAAACAAAAAACAACAACAACAAAACAAACCCCCCAAATAAAACAACCCCTCCCCACAAATTCTAAAACGCAAAACTTGAATTTGCAACATACATTGAATCCATGTAAAGAGATGTGAAGGTATTCTGCTATAGCTATCCCCCATTTCACAGACCCCAAGTTTCTCTCTAGAAATTGTTTGAGAATGGCTCATATTACCATTTATTTACATACTATGAAGTTAGGGCTATGATGATTGTCTGGAGTAAACATAGACATCTTTTTGGTCATTATTCTCTAAATAGTTTATACTCTATTAAGTTTTACAAGTAATCCAGAGATTATTTAAAGTTTGGGGGAGGATGTACACAGGTTATATACAAATACTAAGCCATGATATATAAGAAATTTGAATACCAAAATCCATATGGGGTCCTGGAACCAATCCCTCCGAGGATGCTAAGGGACAACTATATTCAATACAAGGTACACAGTAATAAATGTTATTCAATGTCAAATGTACAGAGAATATGGAGAAAAGAACTTTTGAGATATATGTTTAAAAAGAAAACAAGCTATCAGTAAGAAAGAAAATCAATGTAGTAAAGGAAGGGGAAGGGGGAAGGGGGAAGGAGAAAAGGAGGGACAGTAGTACTGGGACTGAAATGGAACAAAATATATTTATATGCATTTATGAATATAAATGTGTCAAAATGAACCCCATTACTAAGTTTAAGTATAATGCACCAATAAAAAACTGAAAATAAAATCTATCATTTAAGAACTGGTTATAAAAATATAATGGGAAAGGGAAAGACTGATAAATGGCTTATTTTAGTTAGAAAAAATATGAACAAAAGCTTAGAACTGGGAAATATCTTGAGTTTTTTAGGGAATGCTAAGGTTCCCCCCCCCCCTTTTCTTTGAGCTGGGCAAACTCTTTGACTTAAGAAATAGCAAATAAGAATAAAGATAGGATATTGCTGCTTTTGATTCATCACATACTTCCATTGATCCAGCATGTACTTTCTTTCTCCACACACTCACATATACACACAATTATTTTAAATATCTAAATTGGTTTTATTTTTCATTCTAAACTTAGGCAATACTTCATTATATAAAAATAAATGTTCCTCTTCATATCTTTTTTCAATTGAACTTACATGTGGCATTTGAATGCCTTGTTAGATTATTGCTCCTATTAGAATAAGCTCCTCTCGGGCAAGAGTCCAAATCACTGATTGTCACATTTATGAAGTTGGGGCTGGGTACATAGAAAGTACAGTAAAATGATTTTCAAGGAATGGTTGACTGATTCATGAATGAACAGTATAATAGAACCAGATCAGAGGGCTTTAAATGCTCACTCTCTTATTCCATAGTAAATTAAATGAAAATAATATATGCAGTGTCACATTTGAGTAACTGTTAACTCATATGAAGTAAAAAAAAAAAAAACAGTAGTAAATAGTGACAGAAAATGATAAAATTAGCTTAAAGGTCTAAAAATATTAAAAGTACTCATAACTCAATGTAGGCTGAATTGCCTTACTACTAAAGGGAAATGTATTATTAAATTCCCAAACCCTTTAGAACTGGGGATGTAGCTCAGTGGTGAAGTTCCCCTGAATTCAATTCTCAGTATGGGGGGAGGGAGAATATTTCCATTATTTAGGGTTATAAATTTGACTTTAAGATAAACAGTTTAAAGGTATTTCTTTATATTTTAAATACAATTTTGAGAGCGAAGTCACAGGGAATTGAACCAGGGGCGCTTAACCACTGAGCCACATCCCCAGCCCTTTTTAATTTTATGATGGGAGTCTCACTAAGTTCTTAGGATCTTACTAAGTTGCTGGGGCTAGCTTTGGACTTGCAATGCTCCTGCCTCAGCCTCCCCAAAACAATATAATATCACCTCTTAAGGAATTAGAAAAAGAACAAACTAAGCACAAAGTTAGGAAAAGGAAGGAAACAATAGATTGGAGCATAAATAACTGTAATAGAGATAAGAAAAACAACAGAAAAAACTAAAAGTTGTGTTCTTTTTGAAAAGAATAAACTAACAAATCCTTGCTAGAGTAACTAGAGGCTACTCATAAATTCAGAATCGAAAGAAGAGACATTACAAGTGACAGTACTGAAATACAAAGTGTCCTAAGAAATTACCATAATTATACATCAACAAACTAGATAATCTAGAAGAAATGGATGAATTCCTAAACCACAAACAACCCACCATGACTAGATCATAAAAAATCAAAAAGTCTGAAAGTACCAATGATAAGTGAGGAGACTGAATCAGTCATAACAAATAAAGCCCAGATTAACTGATAAATTCTACTAAACATTAAAAGGACTAATACCATTTTTTCTCAAACTGTTCCCCCAAAAAAGCAATGCAGAGAGACGCATGAAGCTAATATTACCCTGATACAAAAGCCAGACAAGGACACACAAGAAAAGAAAAGAAAATTACAGGCCAATATCCCCAATGAACATAGATGCCAAAATCCTCAATAAAATACCAGCAAACTGAATTCAGCAACACATTAAAAGAATCATTCATCATTATCAAATGGGATTTATGCTTTGTATGGAAGGATGGGTCAACATATACAAATCAATAAATGTGATACACAACATTAAATAAATGAAGAATAAAAAATACGATCATCTACAGAAACAGGATTTGACAAAAGTCAACAACTTCTCATACTAAAATCTCTCAACAGATTACGTATAGAGGGAATATACCTCAATACAATTAAGGCCATGTTACAAACGTGTTAGCTAACATCCTTTGAAACGATGAAAAGTTTTTCCTCTAAGATCAGGGGCAAGGGCTGGGGATATGGCTCAAGCAGTAACACGCTTGCCTGGCATGCGCAAGACGCTGGGTTTGATCCTCAGCACCACATAAATATAAAATAAAGATGTTGTGTCCACTGAAAACTGAAAAATAAATATTAAAAAATTCTCTCTCTCTCTATCTTAAAAAAAAAAGATCAGGGGCAAAATAAGGATATGCATTCTCATCAATTCCTTTTTTTACTTTTATTTAAGTTGCTGATGGACCTTTATTTTATTTATCTATATGTGGTGCTCAGAACTGAACCCACTGCCTCACACATGCCAGGTAAGCGCTCTACCACTGAGCTACAATTCCAGCCCTCATCAATTCTTTTCAACACAGCAGGGGAAGTTCCAGCCAAAGCAATTAGGCAAAAGAAAGAAAAGGAATCCATACAGGGAAGAAGTAAGTGAAACTGTCTCTGTTTGCTGATGATATGATCTTATATACAGAAAACCATTAGACTCCACTAAAAAACTGTTAGAATAAATAAAAAAATACAGTAAATTTGAAGGATGTAAAATTAACAAAGACCAGCAGCATTTCTATACTACTAACGAACTATTTCAAAAAGGAAATTAAGAAAATAATCCCATGTACGACAGCAACAAAAAATTAAATATGCAGGTGCAAATTTAACTAATGAGGTAAAAGACCTACACTACACCGATAAAAGAAAGTGAAGTTAAAAAATAAATGGAAAGATATCCTGTGTTCATGGATTGGAAGAATTAACATTGCAATATGCCCATACTATCCAAAGTGATCCATACATTTGATATAATCCTTATCAAAATTCCCATGTCATTTCACAGCAATGGAAACAAAAATCCTTAAATTTGTACGGAACCATAAAAGACCCTGAATAGTCAAAACAACTGTAAGCAAAAAGAACAAAACTAGGTACATTACATTTCCTGATTTCAAAACAAATTACAAAATGATTAAAATCAAAACAGCCTGGTACGTGCATAGAGAAACATGCCAATCAATAAAACAGGACAGAAAACCGAGAAACAAACATATCTATTTATAGTCAATTGATTTATGACAAAGGTGCCAAGAACACACTATGGGGAAATGATAGTCTCCTCAATAAATGGTGAAAACTGGTTAGCCACCAGCAGAAGAATGGAATTATGCCCTTATAGCATATATATAAAAAAAATCAACCCAGAATGGATTAAAAATGTAAATCTAAGACCCCCAAACTATAAAACCATTAGAAGAAAACACAGGGAAAATGTTCTGACATTAGTCTGGGTGATTTATTTTTGGATATCAAAGTCATTAGCCACAAAAGCAAAAATAGACAAATGGGATGGTGTCAAACTCTAAAGCATCTACACAGCAAAAGAAACAAGTAACAAAATGAAGAGACAACTCACAAAATGGGAGAAAATACTTGCAAATGATAAGCAGTTAGTATCCCAAACATTCAAGGAACTCAATTCAGTAACAAGAAAACAAAACCTGATTAAAAATTGGACAAAGGTTCTGAACAGACATTTCTCAAGACAAGTGGTCATACAAATGGTCAAATGGAATGTGAAAATGGCTCAGCATCACTAATTATTAGGGAAATGTAAATTAAAACCACAATGAGATATTACCTCACATCTGTCAGAATGACTATTATGAAAAAGATGAAAGGTAACAAACAAGTGGTAGAAGGGATATGGATAACAAGAAATTCATATATTGTTGGCAGGAAAGTAAATTAGTACAGTTATTATGGAAAATGTGGTTATGTAGGTTCCTCAAAAAATAAAAATAGAAAAACCAGTAATCCCAAATTTGGGCATATCTGCGTTGGTCAGTTTTTTATCACTATGGAAAAAAAAAAAAAAAAAAACCCAATAAGATCTTTGGGCTCATAGTTTCAGAGGTTCAGTCCTTGGTTGGCTGACTTTACCACTTTGGGCCGGAGGTGAGGCCAAACACCATGGTGGAAGGATAGTGGAGGAAGAAAGCTGCTTATCTCAAGATGGCCAGAAAGCAGAAAAGGGAGGGAAGGGACTGCAGGGAAGATGTGCCCTTCTAGAGTATGCCCTCAGTGACTAGTGACCAGTGACCCACTTCTTCCAGACACCTTCCGCTTGCCTACAGTTACTACTCAGTGGGTCCATTCAAACTACGATGGACTGACTGGGTTACAGCTCTCATAATCTAATTATTGTATCCAAAAACTCCTGCATTAACAAAGAAGATTTTTGGGACATCTCATATCTAAACCATAACTATATCCAAAAGAATTGAAATCAACATGTGGAGAAATCAACATGTGGAATATAAACACAAGGGAATACTATTTAGCCTCAAAAGTTGAGGTTGGGGGGGAAAATCATCATCTGCTACAACATGAATGAATCTGGAGGACATTATGCTAAGGGAAGTAAGCTAGGCAGAGAAAATGCATGATCTCTCACATGGAATCTGATAAAACTGAACACAAAGAAGTAGAAAGCAGAACGATGATTATCAGAGACTGGGAAATGGGTTGCTGATCAAAGAGTATGAAGTTTCATATAGACAGGGGAGTATGTTTTCAGATCTCTCAAACAGCTAGGTGACCAAATAAAAAATAATGTATCATATATTTCAAAATAACTAAATGTCAAATGTCTCACATAAAAAGTTATAGGTAGGTAAGGTGATACATGTTAATTTAACCATGCCACATTATATAACTATATCAAAACATCACACTCTATCCCATAAATATGCACTTATTACTTTATAATAAAAGATAATAATTTTTTAAACATAATTTTCATTTGTATTCCTGAGCTAAATCAATAAACAGTGAAATGAGAAGAGAAAAATACTCATGGGATTTTGTTATTCTCCCCTTAAGCCTCCATTTTCACCTCTAGGGATTCTTTATGACATTTTAAGAATAAGATAAAATTCTAAAGCTGAATTTGCTTTGTTTCTCTAAAACATTATTAAAAAAAAAAAAAAAGTCTGGGCTGGGTTTGTGGCTCAGCAGTAGAGCACTCGCCTAGCATGTGCAAGGCCCTGAGTTCAATCCTCAGTACCACATAAAAACAAATAAGATAAAATAAAGGGATTGTGTCCAACTAAAAAATAAATAAATAAATAAAAATAAATAAAGGTCAAGAAAATAATGACCAGCATAATATTGGACCATTACATTCTAGAAGGGCCAATATTTTTGATCTTTCAAACATTATTGCCCAGTATTCATTTTACCTGAAAAGTAATAATATTGACGATACCTTTTTATAAGATCTGCTATTATCAAGACAAGTTTTGATAATATTGAGAAAAATAAGGAGGTAACACTTTGAGTATAAAAGAATTTCAAAATCAATTTCCTCATAACCACAACTAAAGTATGAAAGGAAGATTAATAGCACAGTATATTGATATCATAAATGCAGCCCTACTAACAACTTTAATCAAATAATGAAATCTGTATCAATTCTACCTTGCTCCAAAAACCCTTTATCAATTTCCCTTGACTCAAAGGAAATCCTTTAGATGGACACTTAAAACCCTGAATAATCTTGCCCAAACCTAACTTCCCACTGTTACTTTGCCTCATCCACCCTAGACTGCAGCCAAGCTAGAACACTTACCTTTCATCACCTGTGACCTGCTTTCTAGAATGCTCTTCAACTCATTTCTGCGTTGTGAATCATAATTATTTGCTATGCTCCAGCTCAAACTCCAATTCACTGTTTCTTTTATCAGTCTTCTTTACCTATTTCACGATCTACTTTCTTTCTCACAATTTTCTCTACCCCTCCAGTTGTGTCATTCCTTGTTCTTTTGGATTTCTCAAGCATTTGCTATCCCACATGGTTCATCTGATATGTAACTGTTTGTTCTGTCTCTGTACACATAAAAATACACCAGCTCTTACAAAAATTTGCAAAGAAGAGTACCATCTCCATAAATATGGAGAAGTCTAAACAACTCAATGTAAATGATCATTCTGTGGATAACTTGTGACATTATTTCAAGTTAAATTAAGAGCCTCTTCATTTCTCCATCCACATACTACTGCTTATAAGATAAATTATAATGTTAGATGTGCCACTGTATCAACTAAAAAAAAAAAACTTCTTCAAATGCACATTTTTGAATACATGTAGCTCGTAGTATCAATTATACCTCAATAGAGCTTTTAAAAAATATTCCTCCCTGATACAAAGAGTTTATTGTCAAGATAATTATACTTAAGTCTCAGTATTGCTTACAGTAGTATAGCATATAAAAGAGTTGGCTAAAATTTTTGGCTAATGAAGATCATGAGCTAATGATCATGATCCTAGCATGAACAATGCTGGGATATAGATAAATTTCCACCTTTCTTGCCATTTCTTGTTATTGCTATGTGTCATTAGTTCTACAAGGTAAGCAAGAGTTTAAGTGTGAATGGCTCACTATAAATCCTGCCACAAATAACTAGTGCATTTATGATTTTATTTATGCTAAATCAAAAGCATTCTCCTTCATCTTAACAAATTTATAATATAATCACCACATAAAATAAAAATAAAAATAAAAAAAAACTAAAAACTAAACAACCTGGAGAGACATCTGACACCTCTAGACAAACTTAAGTAACTTATAATTGTTTGACTTATAAATGATCATGAGGTAATTATTATGAAATTCTACTGACCTCCAAATAAAAAATAACAGTAGTACCATTCTATATTCTTCCATATGGCCCCACAATCTAAAAATACATTTTCTTCCTCTTTCCTCCTCCCCATTAAGTCTTTTTTTTTAAATTTGTCAATGAACTTTATTTTATTGATTTATATGCAGTGCTAAGAATCAAATCCAGTGCCTCACATATGCTAGGCAAGTGCTCTACCACTGAGCCACAACCCCAGACCCTGTCCCCCCCCCCATGCCATTAAGTCTTGCTTCTCATTCTTAGATATAAAGAATATCTTTAAATTCCTCTCCATTAGATTTGATGGGAAATATTACCAAGAAATTGATAAATATTACCAAGAAACTCATGTTTGCTCATTGCTTTTTATAAAGTTCCATCCTGAAACCACTCTATTTTCAGAAAGCTATTCCAGTTTCCTTTGCCTGTCCAACATGCCTGTTAAATATTCTTCTTGTGTGAGGCCCAGAGTTCAACCCCCAATACCCCAAGCAAACAAATAAAACACTGTTCTTCTATCATAACTTTAAGGATGGATAATGCTAGGCAGATTATTCCTTCCCAATTTTAACTTAGAACTCACTGTCCGACTTAAACAATGATAATGGATTTTGGGTTCTAGAGTAAATAAACATTCTGCTAGAATGATACATTACCAAATGTGTTTGACCTTTAAACTGCTAAAAACATTTCATATTTTCTGATATAGCAGGTAGTAAGTACCCCAGGTGATTACCAGTAGGCTAGCCCCAACCTTTATTGTCCAAATTATGGTACATTTCAGAGTGAAAGTGGGTACTATTAAAATTGGGAAAAGGGTCTGGGACTGTAGCTCAATGGTAGAGCGCCTGCCTTGCACGTGGGAGGCACTGGGTTCAATCTGCAGCACCACATATAAATAAATAAATAAAGATATTTTTTAAAAATTGGGGAAAACAGGAATCAACTGAACCTGTCCCAGGCAAACTGTCTATTTATCAGTTAAGTTTAGGAAACACTGATAAATCAGTAAATCTGCAATTCAGCTTTAGAGTTAACCCTTTGATGTTTTCATGAAAATGTGTCCAAGAATGTTTATAGCAGTAATATTCAAAACCCAAATATCAATAAATAGATTAAAGAAATGTGCTATGTCTGCATAATGGCATATTATTTAGCCATAATAAAAATAATGAAGTATTGATTAATTCTACAACATGGATGAACCTTGGAAAACAGCTAAGTGAAAGAAGACCACACATTTTATGATTCCATATTATGAAATGACCATAACAGGTAAATCTGTAGAGACAGAATGTAGATTAGTGGTTTTTCTAAGGCTCGGGAAGGAGAAGAACATGGAAGGTACTGCTGATAAATATGGGGTTTCTGGTCAAGGTAACAAAATATTCTAAAATTAGATTATGGAGATGATTGTTTAACTTTGTGAATATAGTAAAACCTAATGAATTATATATTTTAAATTCATGAAATTTATGGCATGTTAATTTTATTTCAATAATGCTATCTAAAAAAATTAGAAGAAAATTCACACTGACCAATGTAAACATAATTTATATGTTGTGTTATACACAAACTCTTAAAAAAAAAACCCATATCATATTTTGAAATCTTCTTATAGGCACTTTTATGAGTGTTAATCAAGTGTATCTCACTGGCTAGGCGTGGTGGCGCACGCCTGTTACCCAGCAGCTCAGGAGTCTGAGGCAAAAGGATTGTGAGTTCAAAGCCAGCCTCAGCAAAAGAGACACGCTAAGCAACTCAGTGAGACCCTGTCTCTAAATAAAATATAAAATAGGGCTGGGGATATGGTTCATTAGCTGAGTGCCCCTGAGTTCAATCTCTGGTATTCCCACCCCCCAAAAATAGAGCATCTGATTGATCCATGTTCAAATGTCTGCTCATGAACAGTGATAATAGTCTGTACCTGGAATATCACCCAAAAAAGCACATACATTGAAAGCATGGTCCCCAATATAGCAAGGTACAGAGGTAGGATTTTGGGGTTCATAACCTCATCAGTGGATTTATCTAATTTTTTAATGGTATTTTTAGTTGTAGATGGACACAATACCTTTATTTTGTTTATTTAGTTTTTTTTTAATGTGGTGCTGGGGATTGAACCCAGTGCCTCAAGTGTGCCAGGCAAGTGCTCTACCAATGACCCACAACCTCAGCCCAGTGGATTTTATTTGATGGATTATTAATTTGAGTGAACTACTGGGTGATATAAAGGCAGCGGATGGGGCATGGCTGGAGGAAGTATGTTGGGGGGGTGGGGGGACGCAGGGCGGGGCATAGCCTTCTGAACTTGAATCTGTCCCTCCTTTGCTTTCCCTTTCTTTCCCTGCTGCCAGGGGCTTAGCAGCTTTCCTCTGCCATAACATTTCTGCAACGTAGTCAGCTGAGTAAGGACTAAGATCTCTGAAACTATGAGCCAAAATAAATCTTTCCTTCTCTAAGTTGTCTTGTAAGGTATGTTGGTCAGCGATGAAAAACAAACTAACAGACACCAAGCTTAACTCCTCTTTACCTTTGGGATCATAGTAATCTGTTGCTCTTCAATCTCATATCTCATTTCCCGCCTATTTCTCCCTTCAGGGTGATGATTTAGAATTATTATCGTTAATTTATATCTGTTGAAAATTTATACAAATTACTGCTATTTGGCCTTGCCATAGTTATTGATACTAAAAAGGAAAAAAAATTCTCATTTTATAAAAATGGAATCAAGTATTACATTTTATTTCAGTGTAAAATAAACTGAAATTCCTCCAGTTTAGAAAAATTATTTCCAAATATAAAGAAAAATTTCACAGGGAACTAAGAAAAATGTTCATAGAATGAATTTTAAGCAATGTTAATAACAAACTAGCTATTAAAATGTTTTACTTCATAAAACTTACTTCATTTAAAAAATACACTTTGGAACTCGACAAGGTGGCACATGACTGCAACCCCAGCAACTTGGAGACTGAGGTGGGAGGATCACAAGTTCAAGGCCAGTCTCAGCAACTTAGTGAGACCTGGTCTTAAAGAAAGAGGAATGATGTCAGGAGCCACTGTGGCCCTTAAGTCCTGAGCAAGAGATACTGAACAATTATTGTGCCCTGCAATAACTTGGGCCTTACCTCAGCTTGGATAAGGCATGGCTTCAGGAGTAGGTGTCCCCTGGTGGGGTTGAATTACACTCACTTGTTCCTTTGTAATCCTACCCCTTTGCCTTTTTTTGAGATAGAATTTTCCATGGAACCTCTCCTTGAGTGTCCCCTATATAAGAATAAAGAATTCCATTGGCTCTCTCTTTCTACAGATCCCTAAGGTTGGAGAGCCATCTTGGATTTTGAAAAGGTACTTCTGTGTGTTTATGCGTTTTCTTCATTGTTTTCTTAAGGTGTAGGAATAGTCAGATTTGTGAACCCAGCATAGGTCGCCAGCTAGGATAGATGGCAATAGGATGAGAATGTGATCCAGCAGTTAAGCACCCCTGGGTTTAATCCCTGATACCAAAAAAAGAAAAGAAAAAAATACATTCTAGTTTACAAAACTACTAGAAATTGTAAAATAGAGGCAGGGGACTAAGGGGACAAGAGGAAGGGAGGAAGGAAAAGAAGTGGGGAATGAACTTGACCAAATCATACTATGTGCACATATGAATACACACAATGCATTCCACTTTTATATATAGCAATAATGCACAAATTGAAAATAAACAAATAAAGAGAAGGAAGATCACTATGGTAGAAGAAGGGAATCAGGGGAGGAAGGCGGAAAGAGAAAGAAGTACTAGAGCAAACTATGTTTTATACATTTATAAATATATCAAAATGAACCTATTATGTATAACTAAAAGCACTAAAAACATTTTATAAAACAAAAACTGGACAAAAATACTAATTAAACAAAATTACTAAAATACCCCAAAATTATAAGAAATTATTTATTTTTTAAAACTACTTTCTTATCATTACAGAGAGGTCAACTTCAAAAGTAGTGCTAAGTGATGATCTGGGTTTTTTTTTAAGATCCCACATTTCTTTATTCACTTCCTTCAAAGCCACCCTTAATCAATACTCCATCCAAATACAGCATTTTTGTCATGAAAAAGTAGCTGGCACCAGCAATCAGAGTGTCATTTTCAAGCTACTTCTTTCCTAAATGTTATAGTATTACATATTTTTTTACTATTAAAATCTCATGATGCTGACAACAAAATTCTTTATAGAACATGCATACACATAAAAAGACACCTTTACTGAATAAACTGAAATTGTTTTTCAGTCAAGTTCTGGATAATTTATGCTAACTTCAATTTTGCAATTACCAGATCCAGCAGTTCAGGGTCATGTACAATCCAGTCATAAATACCAGCACCAACAAATGTTTTCATATGAAAACAAACATTTGTCTTCAATGTAATAATGAGTGAAAATCTAAAGCTTAATGAATCAGATAATAAAAACATTTTCAAATCAGTTTAACTATTATTTCTGACATGCCATTCAAATAATTCAAAAAGGCATGGAACCAGAAAAATACATTCTCTTGAACTCAAAGAGCAATCACTCCAGGAATTCCATTGAAGAGTTTTGTCTAATACCTCACAATGCAAAAGTACAAAATGGTAATTACATATAACTTGACTAAGGTGCATTTGAAATAAATACCAGTGCTTACAACAAAAATATATGATTTAACTTTAATACACCTTCCATTATTTGATAATATCTTAATTACTTGGCATAATCAAAAGAATGAGTGAATTTTGTAGATGATTTGCTTTTTCCAGTGTTCTTAAAAACAGGGTGTTAGGAGCTGGGGTTGTGGCTCAGTGGTAGAGTGCTTGCCTCTCATGTGCGAGGCACTGGGTTCGATCCTCAGCACCACATAAAAATAAATAATAAATAAATATATTGTGTCCATCTACAGTTAAAAATATTAAAAAAGGGGTGCCATATAATAATATACACATATATATTTTGGTAGGCCAATGGACAATTTATTCCTACACTAAATGGGCCTAAATAACTATTTGGTAAATCTTTTTTATGGTTCCATTTCCTTCTTTGATTTCAGCTGTCAATTCTCACTGACAATATGCTGCTCTTCCATTTCTAATTTTTATTTCTTGTATGAGAAAAAACTGACCAGTTGGTCTGGCTAAACCTTCTATTATTAGTCATGGTATTGGCTAGATAAAATTCTTAAAGATTGTCAGGGATTCCTAATCTATTCCTAGGTTTACTCTTAAAACTATGATCAATGAGATCACCTCAGTCAACTAGCTATTGAAGAACTCTATTGACACCATGCGTCCCGGTCACTTGTTCACCAGTAGATATTTAAGGTGACTTGAATGATTGAAGTGTTAAGTGAAAGCGGAAAGTCTTAAGTCCCTAAGTAATTATCTGTAAGCAACTGTCATTTTTTTTCATTTAAAAAATTCATCCTATTAATCATTCCTACCCCCATAACCTCACCCTCCCTCCAATCATCTCTGTCTAATCCAAAGTATCTATATTTTCCCTAGCCCCTGCCCCCATTGTGAATTAGTATCCACATTATCAGAGAAGATATTCTGCCTTTGGTTCTTGGGATTGGCTTATTTTGCTTAACATGATATTCTCCAGCTCCATCCATTTACTGGCAAATGCCAAAATTTCAGTCTTAAGGCTGAGTAATATTTCATTGTGTATGTGTGTGTGTGTATCTCACATTTTCTTTATCCATTCATCTGTTGAAGGGCACCTAGGTTGGTTCTGTAGTTTAGCTATTGTGAATTGAGCTGCTATAAACATTGATGTGGCTGTATCACTGTAGTACGCTAACTTTAAGTCCTTTGGGTATATGCTGAGGAGTGGAATAACTGAGTCAAATCGTGGTTTCATTCCACGTTTTCAGAGGAATCTCTATATTGCTTTCCATGGTGGTTGCACCAATTTGCAGTCCCATCAGCAATGTATGAGTATGCCTTTCCCCCCACATTCTCACTAACATTTACTGAGCAACTGTCAATTTTAAGAACAATATTACACTCTTTGAAAAACAAAACATAGAGTCTAACTGTAATATGCCTGACAAGGCCATTTATTTTTAAACATTCTACCATAATCATGTTTCCATTGAATTCCTTGGTAAAGAAAGGCACATTAATTGACATGATTAATGATTAAAACAATTTATACTTGGTACAGCATAATATTAGACCTGGAGTTTGAAGATCCACATTTAAGTCACATGGGGCATTAACTGTTTATGTTCACTTTGGGTTAATACAGCAGTCCTCCCTTACCTGCAACTTTCTGCAGTTTCAAATCAAAGTCAACTGTGGTCTGAAAGTATGACATGGAAAATTCCAGAAATAAATAATAAGCTTAAAATTGCGTGACATCCTGAGTAACATGATGAAATCTTGCACTGTCCAGTCTCAGTTCCACTCCAGACATGCATCATCCCTTTGTCCAGCATATATTCATGCTATATACACCACTAGCTCTAGGCTCACTGGCCATTTAAAAAGAAAGCTGCTGCTTTCTCAGTGAGCTGATTGACTGCTGAGGTACCACAGTTGTCTATGTTCAAATAACCCATAAGTAGTCTAATGCTGTCTCACAATGCCTAGGTCCTTCACCTTATTTTATTTCATCCCAAGAAGAATGAATACCATAGGATATTTTGACAAAGACTACATTCATACAATTTCTATTACAGGATATTGTTATGAGTGTCCCATTTCATTGTTATTGTTGTTAACTTCTTAGTGTGACCAATTTATAGGTTAAACTTTATCACAAATATGTAGGTATGGGAAAAGAACAGTATATATATATATATATATATATATATATATATATATATATATATATATACATATATATATATATACATACACATACATACATACTGTTCTTTATACCATATATATATGGTTCGGTAATATTTGAAACTTTAGGCATCTACTGGGAGTCTAGAAATGTATCCCCAGCAGATAAGTGAAGACTACTATAATTTAGTATCTCAGAAACATAATGTTACTGGCAACTAAGCAAGGGAACTTGCCTGGATCCAATCAAATTTAGTCACCCGCCTGCATAAGAAATAAGAAAACAAGGTAAACAGGAAAAATGAATTTTATGCAATTTAATCTAACTGGGGAGAAGTAGCTAGATGTTTCTCCTCAGGTCCTACAGAAGCCCTTACAATTTACAGAAATAAAAGACAAGTGATATACATATGTAGATTTATTAGGCTATGCTTAGCCAGAGAATATTGTTTAAGCTGTTTTTAGCACCTCTCTTGGGCATAAGGAAGTTTGGTAGAGCTGTGTTTTAATACTAAGTGAAGAGTTGTGTGAGAAATTAGAGTAAAACAAACTTGTTTTAAAATTTTTTTTTTTATTAAGAAGTTCAATTAATAGTTATCTGGCCATCGCTACTGTGAATTTAGAAGACATAAATCCCACCTAATTCCTAGGACCTCATATATTTAATTAAAAAAGACCACTCACTGAGTTTTTTGCTTATGCTTTTTCATGTCCTTGTTTTTCTTATCCTACCTTCAAGCAAATTTATGTGAAGATGAGAACAAATAGGAAGATAAGAAAAAAAGGAAGTGGAAGCTACAGCTTATAATATTCAAATTAAGTCCTGAGCAGAAGTATGTCTTTAAGAACAGAAACAATTAGTAGTCAATTCTGCTATCTTAGTTTGACTTTTATAAACATTATCCCTTATTTAGCTCTAGCACTTCTGTAAACATTTTTACAAATGCCACATAAACAAACAAAAAGACATAACATGAACAAATTCTTTTTTAAAAGTAATATATTCATGTTAGACATTAATAAGAAATTGCATCTAACATTTCAGTCAAATCTCTTAAACTGTCTCTTATTTTTAAAATTCATTGGGTTCTTCATCTCAGTGGTAAGGTAAATTGCAACAAAAACTTGGTACAGCTCTGTATGTTCTCTTAGGAGAATCCATAAAATGACTTTCATATGCCACCAATACAGCCTGAATACTTGGCTAGAAACCCTCTTTATTATTTTCTTGCCTTAATTACATTTCAAAATAAGTATATATTAAAAAGTAAACCAACACAAAAGCTGTGGAATATGCACACTGGATTAATAACAATAAAATCTTTTCTGTAGAGTGACAACCAGAAAATTTAATTCTTAATTTATCATATGAACTTAACAAAACTTTAGAGCTAGAAAAGGCCATGCACATCATGAATATAAGATTTTAAACCTGGCTCTTGGATATATAAACTGCCATTCCAAAAGTTATGACAAACAGAAGTGGCAATAATCCATATCTAAAAACAAACAAAAACTGATTCAATGCTGAAAAAGTCACACTTCTTTGAATCAAGGTTGATTCGTATATAAAGTTAATGTCAGCTTAACATATTCCTTTCTAAAAAATCTTGATGAAAATAACAATTAACAATTTTAAAGATACAGTTTAGTAGTATTCAGTGTATTCACATTGTTATATAGTAACTAGCTGACTCTAGTTTCAAAACTTTTTCAATGCCTCATACCCATTAAGGAATCATTCCCCATTTCCCCTTCTCTTCAATCCCTGGTGAACCCTAATCTAGGAATTTGTATATTCTGTCTCTAGGAATTTGTATATTTTGAATATTTGGATAAAAAGATCAAACAGTACGTGACTTTGCAGGTTTAATGTATTATTATGATTTTTTGATGCTGGGGATTGAACTGGGGTGCTTTGCCACTGACCTACATGTTTTTACTTTTTATTTTGAGGCAGAGTCTCTCTAAGCTGATGAGGCTGGCCTTAAATTAGTGATTCTCCTGCCTCAGCCTGCCAAGTTGCTGGGACTCCAGGTATGTGCCACCACAACTGGCTGTAAGCTAAACAACCTAACTATTCTTCTTCAAAAATCCAATGGCTTTATATGCTGCAAATGCATATCAATGCATTCTAGGAAAAATACATACTTAATCATACCCAATGAATACCAATACCTAATTACCTAAAGTCAATGGAATAGGAAAAGCAGGTTAATTCTAAAGTTTCAACAAAAATATTCAAAAACCTTAAAGAAAACTTAAGTAATTTTTGTGTTATAACTGCTCTTTATTAAGAACAGCAAGAAATAATAAGAGTTTGCTAGTATTTTCAGCTAAATTATGACAATTTTGTATTAACAAGGGACAAAGAAAATATAGCAAAATGTTAACTGCAGAATTGAGTTATAAAATGTGTATGTTTGAAAAATTTCAAACTACAATGGAAAAATTAGACTGGCAGCAGATTTCTCAACAGCAATCCAGATGTTAGAAGACATTAGAATCATGTCTCGATACAAAAGTAAAAGGATTTCGAACTTTTTGTTCTATACTATCAACTATGTTGATGTCAGAATAAAGGCTTTAGGCATATAAGGTCTCAAAAGGCCTGTAAGGTTCCTAAGCAACCTTTCTTTGGGAAAATATCAGTTTATTATCTAACAAAATTTGTGTATAAAACAATTCAGAGGAAGGATCCACATAATCCAGGAAACACTTCATTTCACCAAAGAGGGCAGTGAAGGGATGAGAGCTCTGAGCAGAATATAAGATTTGAAGAGAAGAATCTGTGGGAAAGAGCACCCCATGAAACAGAGAATGGAAAATCTTGAGAATATGTTGTTTTATTGAATGATAATCATGAAATGTGTTTGTTTCATTTCCAAAAGATGTAAAAGTTGTCAAATTACCTGAGCAAAAATACTTAAATCTGAGCATGTTTTTTTTTTTCCTCAAATTACCTTGCTTGTTATCAACATGGTCTAAAAACAGGTCTTTAAAATGTCTCTTGAACTGTTTCTTTCCTGTGGTTACATTACCTTAGGACAAAACCTAAAATTACATTATAGTCTGGTTGCCTGGTTCAGTGACAAAATCAAAGGCCTGGATCTAGCCACTTAGTAACAATATGGAATAAAAACTGGTAAGGCTAATGATGGTGTCAAACAGCCAAGTTGTATATAAAGGAGATAAAAACCTATTGGGGGTGTTGATAGGATTACACCTTCACACTTTCTCCCTTTTTAGGATAATCTCTGGAGGGTCTTTGAATTAGGCAAGTAAAATCTCCTATCCCTATCCACACCTTAGTTTCCATTCTTTAATTGGGAGCAGCAGAGAGGGAATAGGTAAAAATAATACTGATGCACCTTTATAATATATGTGTCCGGTGTGAGTTATAGTTCCTTTCCTCCATCAACTCCCTCCCTACATTAAAAAACAGAGAAGCCTGGGGATGTAGTTTGGGCATACAGTGCCTGTTGAGCATGCATGGCACTCTGGGTTCCATCTTTGGCAAGACACACACACACACACACACACACACACGCACGTGATTAAAAAAAAAAGTGATTATTTTGTGTTAACCCTAAAAAGTCAGGAAGTCCTTGATATGTGGAGATTAAAGGTTTGTGTTTAAACTTTCCACGTGTCTCCTAAATCTACTACATTTAGGATGAGGAGGGTCTACTGCAGGACTAACTTATTAAGCTAACAAATACACCTAACAGACAACCCTTCCTGTACTCAGAACATCCCTGAGCTTTACTAAGTAATATTACTATTTTCATCCAAGTATGCTCCTATTTTATGGCCTTTGTATTTTCTGTTCCTTCCACCCAGAACTTTATTCCCTTACATATTTCATGGCCCTCATTTCATTCAGGTGTTTTAAGTTGTTATCTTAACTACTCTTGTCTCAAATAGGCCCTATACCCCATTCTATCATTTTCTTTTTTGTCCCATGTGCAAAAATTCCTACCTATTCCTACATTTTATATATATTTAATTTCTTTATCTCACTAGAAAATAAGATCTACAAGGGTAAGAGCTCCCTGTTATATGGCTGCTTGCCTTACCACGCAGACTCTAACTTCAATTCCAGTACCCACAACCCCAAAGGTTTATTGTAATGATGACTGTATAGTTTTAGTGGTAAGAGTTTTAGAACTTTATATGTTATCTGGCATTATGGTTTAAACCTGAGGTGTCCCCCAAAAGTTGGAGAGAAGGCAAGAAAGTTTACTGATGATTTGGTTATGAGTCTTAACCTAATCAGTGCATTAATTCACTGATATGGACTAATTGGGTGGTAACTGTTAGTAGGTAGGGTATGGTTGGAGGAAGTAGGTCACTGGTGGCATGCCTTTGGGGTTTATATTTTGTCCCTGCTGAGTGGTGCTCTCTCTGCTTCCTGATTGCCATGTCTGAGTTGCTTTTCTCCTTCATGCTCTTCTAAGATGATGTTCTACCTCATTTTGAACCTAGAGCTATTGGAGCCAACCATCTATGAACAGAGATCTCTGAAATTATAAATCCCAAATAAACTTTCCTTCCTTTATGTTGTTCTTGTCATGTCATTTGATCACAATGACAAAAAAATCTGACTAAGACATCTGGTTCAGCATTTATGGAATCATGAGGACTTGAAATAATTAATATTTAATTTCATTAATTTTAACAGAGAAAACATACACACCAACTTTTATTTAAAGCAGAATTTTTTGTAGTTTTCTTCAATGATTGCAGGATTGGGGCGAAGTGACAAAATGGTTTTAAAGGAGGCATTAATTTTACTCCCTCCTTTCTGAGAAATTTTTATAGCTTTTTTGGGAGTCCTTCTTGTTCACTACCTTATTTTACTTAAAAGGACCGAAACAGAAAACAAAATGAATAATAAAAAAAAAGAGCTCAGCTCTTTTTTTTTCAAAAAATATTTATTTATTCTTTTTAGTTGTAGTTGGACACAATACCTTTACTTTATTCATTTTTATGTTGTGCTGAGGATCGAACCCAGAGGGCTTCACAGATGCTAGGCAAGCACTCTACCACTGAGCCATAACAGCAGCCCCAAATACAGCTCAGCTCTTTAGCAAATACTACTAAATGAACCCAATTTACATGAAGGTTATTAAACACCCACTGGGGAAAAATTAGCTAATTCATAACAGAGAAAGCCTGACAAATATAAATGAAAGAATGGTAGTTTCTATATAACAAAACATTTATAGGCATCATCTTGTTTCCTCCTTAAATCTTAAAAAGGTGTGTCATTTTTCATTTTATAGCTGAAGATTGAGAGGCTAAGAACATGACAGCTGCAAAGTGATAGAGTTGTGACATTCAACCAGGCTTTTTGAGTTTCCAGATATATTCTGTACTTTTTTCCACTGGACAAGTGATGCTCAAAGTGTGTACCAATGTGGGGTTGCCAAAATCATTTTACAGGGTCCAAGAGGTCCTTCCTTATTCATCTCCACATTTGTGTGTGGCCAAATTGTTTTCTTAATATTTCCACCAAAACCACATAACTGACTGCAAAAGCAGATATGATAACTCAAACATCTTCTGATAACTCAGATGCTAAGGAGATTTGCAAAAAATGTAAAGTAATGCCAATTTTTATTTTTAAAAGCTATTCTTCATAAAATAAGGTATTTGTATTATCATACATTGAGGGTTTTTTTTGGGTACCAAGGATTGAACTCGGGGCACTCAACCACTGAGCCACATCCGTAGCCCTATTTTTTGGTATATTATTTAGAGACAGGGTCTAACTGAATTGCATAGTGCCTTGCTTATGCTGAGGCTGCCTTTGAACTCATGATCCCTCCTGCTTCCGCTTCCCAAGCCACTGGTATTACAGGAGTAATCCACATGGCCAGCTTTATCATTCTTTTTAAATGAATCATTATATATTTAAAAAATTTCTCTCAGTTAATACTATTAAAATAGCAATACTATTCAAATTGACCTACGTATTTGATATAATCCCTATCAAAATCCAAGCTGAATCCTTTGCAGAAACTGATAAAGTGATTTAATTTTTTTTTTGTAGTTGTAGATGTACAGATGCCTTTATTTTATTTGTTTATTTTTACGTGGTGCTGAGGATTGAACCCAGGGCCTCATGATGCTGAGCTACACTCCCAGCCCTGGTAAAGTGATTCTAAACTACATATGGAAATAAAAGGGACTCAGAATAGCCAAAATAAACTTGAAAAAGAAGAACGGAGTTGGAAGATTCACACCCTAATTTCAAAATTTACTACAAAAGTTAATTAAAAGTTACAAAATCAAATAGTATAGTCCTGGCATGAAGACAAACACACAATGGAATAGAATGGAGGGTCTAGATCAACTGATTTGAAAATCTCAGTACCACGATAATTCGATGGGGAAAAGCAGTCTTCTCAACAAGTGGTGCTGAGATAAAACCGGACAGCCACTTATAAAAGAATATGGATCCTATTCACACCATACACAAAAATTAAATTGTAACAGGTCATCTGTTTTAGTTATTATAGAAAGCATTATGCTCTCCAAGTTGGTGGACTCTTATTTTCATCTCCTCATATCCTTCTCTCATTGCTTTAAAACATCTAGTACTTTTGTATTAGAAAAGACATATAATGAAAGCATAACTTAATGAGCATAAAAATTTCCCTTTCCCACCCAAATTAGTTCATCTGCTCATTTGTTTACTTGACATATTTGTACAAGGGGATAAAGTCTGTAATATCATCTTACGGAAAATTAATAAGACTAAAAATAATTGAATAATGCATAACCTCTTGACAAAAATCATATTATAGCAACCAACCAATAAGTAATTTAGATGACTGACACCATATTCTAGTTTATTTGCAAAGGGACTAGAACTCTAACTAAAGGATGAGAAAAGAACTGACATTTAGGGAAAACAAGGCAAAGAATGTGAAAACAGACTGTACCTTGGATATGTTTGATGTTGAGTTTTCTATTGTGTTCAGATACATGTGAACATGGCTTAGTTTTTATTAATTTTTTTCATTTTGTTTTGACTACTTTGTGTCATTTAAATGAAGTGTACAAAATTTACAAATGGCATTTTGTAGAGGGCATTTGTTTAAAAATAGATACTACCCCCAATATTATAAAACAGGACGTATGTGTAACAGAAATTTTTGTACTTAAATTTCTAATTTTTAATAATTATATATTGATGGGAAGTTGCAAAGTTCTATGTATCCCTCATCCAGTTTCCAATGATAAGAATATTCAATATCAAAATAGAAACTAACATTGATACAATAAATCCAAAATTTATTCAGATTTCACTCATCTGCTTTTTTCTTTCCTTCCATCCTTCTACAGTACTGAGGACTGAACACTGGGGCACTCTACCACTAAGCTATATCTCCAGCCCTTTTCTTTTTCTTTTATATTTATTTTTTAGTTTTCGGTGGACACAACATCTTTATTTTATTTTTATGTGGTGCTGAGGATCGAATCCAGTGCCCCGTGCATGCCAGGCGAGTGGGCTACTGCTTGAGCCACATCCCCAGCCCTCCAGCCCTTTTCTTAATTCTTTAAATTTTGAGATAGGGTCTTGCTAAACTGTGAAGGCTGGCCTCGCATTTGTAATATTTCAAGTAGCTAGGATTACAGGTGTGTGCTATTATAGCTGACTATGTGGCTTTACCTACGCTTTTTATAACATGTATAAATTTATGTAGCCACCGTCACCATCACCATCACCAACAATATTCACAACCCTTTCATTAAAAAGATCCATGTTATCCCTTTATAATCACATCCATTCTGCTCCCCTCAAACCATCCACATAGACTGGTACCCACCCTCTGTTCTCCATCACTATAATTTGTCATTTAGAAAATGCTATGTAAATGGAACCACATTATATGTAGCCTTTTAAGATTTTTGTTCTGTCAGCATAATTCCCTTGGGACTTAGCTAAGCCTGGGTGTACTGATAGTTTGTTCCTTTTTACTGCTGTATAATATTCCATGATATATGAATATTATAAAGTTCAACTGTTTACCCAATGAAGGACATTTCGGTTGTTTCCAGTAAAACAAAATAGAATAAAAACCCAAGATACCTTATAAAATTACTTAGTTGTTGATGGACCTTTATTTTTATTTATTTATATTTGGTGCTAAGAATTGAATCAAGTGCCTCACACATGGTAGGCAAGCACTCTACCTCTGAGCTACAACCCCAGTCCTGATGCTTTTTTATTTTATTTTTTTGTAGTGCTGGGGATTGAATCCATGGCCTTGAATGTGCAAGGCAAGCACTCTATCAACAGAGCTAAATACCCAGCCTCTGATACTTATTTTTTTTAATACTATTTATTTATTTATTTATCCATCCATCCATCCATCCATCCATTTATTTATGTATTTTTGTGGTGCTAGGGATTGAACTCCATCCATCCATTTATTTATTTATTTTTGTGGTGCTAGGGATTGAACCCAGGGCCTCACAAGCACCAGGCAAGTGCTCTACTACTGAGCTACAGCCTCACCCCCAATACTGATTTTTAAATATAGCAATTCTGTAAGCTTTCCAAAAAGGTTTTGTATGAGGGTCTAGTGCTCACTTGAGCTATTACTTTGAATACAGGTAGAAAGATTTTTAATTTAACAATATTAAAACCTTAAATTCTAGCACTTCCCTGTCCAATGAGGGCCAAGGCAGAAAGATAAATCTTCAGTTGTTAAAGCTTCTACCTCTGACTATAAGGTGATATTTTACTTCAGTTATGAAACCTCTTTCATGTAGAAGATGGGTTAGTAAGTTAATTGTACAACTAGCCCACAAATGTAATTTCTATCTGTCATTCACCTAAAGTTGGCAGAAGTCCAATCACAGCACTTTAAACCCTTAAATTAGACAATACCAAATTACTGCCTTTCCATAAGAAGGAATAAAAACAAATGTAATTTCTCTACTTAATTTCTTTTGGAAGGAAGTAGATACAGGAAATTGTATATGAAAACATGAGTTGGGTAGGCCAAGAGGTATCATTTAAATATGTCAAGTGATCTAGTATTTATAAAAAGGTTCAAAAAGATCTTACAACTTGCCTAGAGATGTGAGCTTACAAGTAGAAATTTTGAAAGAGCAATAAATTTACAATTCACAATGTAAATAAACAAGAAAGATCACAAAGCGTAGGCTTTCAAAACTCACAGGAAAAAAATTAAAGTTAATGGGTAAGAAGAGGCAAAATACTAAAGGATAAAATCTGGAACTAAGAAAACAAATAGCTGGAAAATTAAGGTAGAGAACCAGTTTTGAGCCATGACTTAGTAAGTCATCTCTTATTCAATCCTCAACTAATGACTTAGATAAATTAAATTTTGGAAATGATACATATTCCTATGCAGGCTAAACATTTATCAAGTACGAACAAATTAAATTACATAATGCTTCATTACTTGGGAAGCAAAGTTAACAATAAAAATTTTATTTTCATATTCCTATATTATTGGTAAAGATAATGGGAAGTCCCAGAGATTAAGTGGCAGATGATTTAATATTTAAAAAAATTTACTATTGTACTGGGAAAGACAGATTACACATTCCTTTTTTGATAACTGATACCTTGGTTTAGTTATGTAAAGTTGTAAGAAATACATTATAATACCTATGTGCAAGTGTGACTCCAAAGAACAAGTATTGATTCCGTGATTTGGTTTTCAAACTTCACAGTCATTTGTAACTGTACCTCTTTGACATGTGACTGCCTGACATATTTGCAACAGATTATAGAGAATGAGAAAATAGAATTTTTTTTCTTCCAATAGCAACAACTTAATACAAACCCATCAAGTTTTAAGAGTTGATTTCTGTAGCATTTTTAAGAATGGAAAAAATAAAACTTACTGACTCTTATTGCCTTTCTCTTGAGTATTAAAACTTAAACATTAAGTCAAATGGTTATATTGGGTATTTTCAAGTACCAGTTCAAGAAAAATCTTTTTTAATTATTTCTCAAACATAGCAATGCATGCCTCCTAAATAATGAGCAAAAAGAAACTTATTTCAATTTTACAAAATTTTCTACTGCTGCCACCATGAAGGGCTTTCTTGAGGGAGCATCCAACTGTAGCAGTTTCAGTAACTTGAGAGGTACACCATAACATTATTCACCTCAGTTCATTATTCAGTGAAAGGTATAGTTGCCTTGAACCCTGGGGCTGGGCATTACTGTCAGATACGTTTCATAATCAAACTGTTTTTATGTTAACCTTAAATTGATTTAACTGTACAAACTCCAAGGGCACTTTTATGTTTTAAGACACAGTATATTTTCAAAAGTACCTAGGAATAGAAAGGAACAGTGTGTCTGGTAAGTTGTTTCATAGAAAAGAAACATTCAATATTGATAAAAAATAAAAATTAAAAGAGCACAAAACCTATAGTGTGGTATGGTCACATGAATTCAAATGATCTGCTTAATCTAACTCCATTAAAAGCTCAACTGCTGGGTGTGGTGGCGCATGTCTGTATTCCCAGTGGCTTGGAGGCTGAAGCAGGAGGACTGGGAATTCAAAGCCAGCCTCAGCAAAATGGAGGTGCTAAGCAACTCAGTGAGACCCTGTTTCTAAATAATACACAAAAAATAGGACTGGGAATGTTGCTCAGTTGCTGAGTGCCCTGGAGTTCAATCCCTGGTTACCCCACCACCTAAAAAGTTCAACTGTCATTTGCCTGTGACCTGGTAGCACAATAAATAGGGACAGCAACTACATAAACTGGATCTTGAAAAATACATCAGCTAAATAAAATTGTGAATGATATTACAATAGTTTATCACAACAATGTGGAACCATTTAATTCCTGATAATTCACTTGAAACATATTCCTAACTACTTGTATTTTAATTCAAAGACAAAAAAACTTCCATATCCAATCGTCAATTTCCAGTGTACCTTTTGCTTTAGAAATGACTAACTGCAAGTTTAATAAATCACTATATAAATTAATACTCCCACAGCACTTCTCAAAAACAGAACAACTTCTGAGGCTGCAACAATACCCTGTGCATATGAACAACAAGTGCATTCTCTAAATATGCATGAAAATAACTATAGTTAATATTTAATTGCACCGTTTGTTTCTTACACAAGGCTAGTGGCTTTACATACCTAATCTTTAATCTTCACAACTCCATAAACTGAACATTATCATCCCATTTTACAAATGAAGAAACTTCATTGAGGCTCAGAGGGATCATACAGGTACTAAAAGAATGTAGAGGCCTGCTGTATTTTCAGAAATCAGCCTTTTCTGCATGTAAGGCACAAGATATAAAAGCATCAACTGCCCAATTTATCAAAAAGTCATCAAGGTTTGAAAAATATCATGTCCAGTTATGTATGCTGTGGGTACTTACTGGGGAACTAAAGGGAATTCCCTTCCAAAGCTATGTATTACATTTTTATATTAACACATACCCAAATTTCTTCCTGGTCTTGGATATACAGATTTATTTAGACTCTGTATCTGGATGTAATAGTTCAGGGGTACGGAAGATCACTAAACTAGTCTTTTCAGACCCAGAGGAAATGATCTAACAGTTAAACCTTCTATATTTTTTTCAAACCCAAATTTACTAAGACTCAGAAATGGGTCTAGAATATGTAAAAACAAATCCCACTGTGTATATTTGTAATGAATACAAGAAAAAAATAAAGTGCGGTGGAAAAAAGCAAAATAACAACAAAAGAAATGGGCCTGGAAGTTTATCTGTGATTATGAGCATATTACTACAGGCTACAGAATCCATTATTTAAATTCATTCTCCCAGGTAAAACAAACAAACAAAAACCAGAGTGGTATATTTAAAGATGAGCATTCAATCAAAATCTGATTCATTATGATAGAATACGCAAAGATACCCAAATATGCCAAATCTTGAAAATTGATGTGTGCCCAATTATTTTGGTCAAACTGGCAGCCTACTAAATATTTCATGGGTGTTATTGATTCAAATATTACAAGTAGGTGGACTTTTTCAGTTTTACTTTAAACAGCTTTTTATTAATATTCTTGTAACCAATGACATTTAAGCTAAAAGCAAAGAGTTTTTTTCAAAGTTACAACTAGGCAAACTACAATCCTAGATATACATAAAAATTTTCTCGGGAAATTTTACAAGAAAAATCATTTGCTTTTTACTAAGCTTATTTGGGGAAGCACCTCATCACCTTTTACTTAGTTGACTTATGTTATCCCAGGACAATTACCCTTCCAGGGGCATGATATTCTCAACAATTTAAGTTGCTTTATAAAAGCAAGCTCAAATAGTGGCACTCCTCTGCACCTAATAATCACACAAAAAGAAACAGAAACAACAGCAAAAAGACTTCAAACACGTTGGGATTTGGGGCACAGTCTAAGGCTCAAGCATAATAGTGTGTGTAAATCTGATCCCCGGGGTCCGTGGCACTGACAGCCGTTCAACTTTAAAAAAAAAAAAAATATTCCCAGTGTGCATTTTCCTTGTACCACAGGCAAGATACACCTTTAGTTAACCTACTGGTGGTCGAAATGACTTATTTCCTTTTTTAAAATTCTCGAGTGCAAGGCCAGGGTTCGCAACTGTGGGACACCGGCGCCAGACACACGAGAGCAGAACCACGCACGGAACCCGCTCCTGGAAGGCCTGCTGTGTTGGTTCCTCAGTCCCTGGGGCTGCAAGAGCAGCTGCAGCAGCAGCCATGGCAGGGACTCGGGAACCTTTCCCCTGCCTCCTCTGCTAGGCCTCGAGGGGTTTGCTTTTTACAAGGCCCCCGGGTGGGGGTGGTGGGCACAAGATAGTGGTTGCAACTGCAGCCGCGGCAGCCGGCCAGGCAAACCCGGCTCCTTCGGAACCAGACCTGCCAGGGGGCTGGCAACAGCAGGACGCAGCCGAGTCCAAGCTGGAGCGCCTACGGCTCGGCGAGGAAGGCCACCTTCTCACCCACCACATCTCTCCCCAGCTCGCCTCCTGCTCCGTTAGCGCTACCGGTTGGCGGGCGGGGGAGGGGAGCGAGGCGCGTTATTCCCGGGGAGGGGAAAGGGGGAGGGGAGGACATCTCTTACCCGCGTTACTGAGGAGGAGGAGGCGGTTGGAGCGCGGCGCGGCGGGGCGACGGCGGGGCTGGGTGGGTGTAAGTAAGAGTCTTACGAAAGGGAATTAACCCCATCACCAGCCCGGACACCGGCTCCAGCGGCAGCCGGGGCGGCAGAATCCCGCCCCTTCCCACCACGCACTAGCCCCGCCTCCCCGTTCTCTTTGAGGGACAGCACTCTCCATCATAGGCTGTACATTCATGGAGTGACATGAAGATCACCCAATCATTCTTGTAAAAACTGCCTTCTCTCCACCCCTTTATCTCCTCCTGGGCCTCGGGAGAGCCATGCCAAGTCTTCCTCCACCCTCAAAGGAAAAAGAACCAATCCGCGGTTAGTAACCGCCCTTGAAGGACGCAAAAGTTAACCAATAATAAAACTAGGAGGACAGCCATTTTGCCCACTTGTAAAAGAGCCACCTTTTCCCACGAGTTGGGACCCTGAGGTGGGGGAGTTCCGGGAGTTTTACCAACTGGAAATATTAAAAATAAAACAATTATATTTTTTTCAGGGAGAATTTATAGTGATTTATAGGTACAAAGGAAAAATTTCATCCTTCTAGTGTGGAAAAGTGAGGCATGCTGCTTAGGAGTTTGCTCCTCCCCTTAGCGGTAACGGGTTCTAAGCAGAACACCTGGTTTCTGCAGCCTCAGTGGTGGAGGGCGGGGTGACTGCTTGGCCTGAGTGGACTATAGTTCCCAAGGCGCTTTGCTCCCACCAAGGCCCTGTCCTCTCTTTGCTTCCCGCGGGGCTTGACGGGAATTGTAGTTCCTGGGAGGTACCCGTGTTCTTGGCTAATAAGGCGGGACCAAGTTTTGAAGGATTTGGAAGTATTTTTCACCACTTTAAGTAAGGAGAGAACGCACACAAGAATGGTCAGGAGAGTTTTCTCAGAACACTAGAGATTTTAGATTGTTGGTATTTGAACACGCCTACTTTCAGGTCTTCCCTTTAACGTCACTTCCGCTTAGGGGGCGGACACAGCCTAAACCTGTGGCGGGAGTTGGAGGTTCTGCAGCGAATATACCAGGTGTGTTCCTCTATGAGTGGCGTGTCGGGCAAGTTGCTGTGGTAGATGGGAGGTTGAACGGAGTTAACTGCATTTTAATAATTAGTAGGTGAAATTAGATGGGGGTAATTCCCAAGCCTCTACTGCAGTTTATCACCTAGAGTCTTCAATTCCGGAATTCCAGTTTTCTGGTTTCTCTGTCCGCTCACTATTAGATTGCACCTACATATTTGTATAGCATGCCTCTTTTCGCCTTTACCGCTATGCGTGAAACATGGCTTCACTTTGTCACCTTGAACGGAGTAGGAAGTTATGAGGCAACTCCTACTTTTGTTACCGCTGAATACCAGTGAGGAGCTCTTGCTTCCTCAAACGCTGAAGTACAACACCTGAGAAGCATGCCAAGGCAAATGTAGCGTGGAAAGTTAAATGATAGCAGAAAAGACTTCCTCCCAGAGGAAGAAGGGGACCCGACAGGCAGAATCTGTGGAAGGGGGAGGTCTTCCCTTTTTTATATCTTAGATCTTCTTTTAGTTCTCCCACATTTCTGTCCTTTGTTTCCCTCTATCCTGCGGTGATAGAATGCAGATGGGAAGGCCAAAAGGTGGGAGCTAGGTGGTCTAAGCGGGCAGGAAGGGCCTAGGGTGTTTGATTAGCACCTCCCCATTTGCTGGGAGATACTTCATTAACAGTTCTTTAGGGTGGGTCCAGGCCTTGGGGACATTAATATTTCAATTTCCCCCTGGTATTGTTCTGGTTTCCTGGACTGCATTCTCAATAATGATCTCCATTTTCTTTATCTTACTCGGTATTCGACCCAATTTACCTAACTACACTAACTACTAACTACTTATCTTTAAATCTGGCTTCACCTTTACAAACACACTTATAAAGGGAGCTTTGAAGATGGAAAGTCAGATGGACTTCAGATGGATGATCATGAAGGTCCTATTACTCTTATTTCTTTTAGTAACACATCCATCAGACAAGTAGTGAGAGGGTGCCAACTTTAATACTCTAGTGAATAAACGCGTCATTAAAAATACTTAGGAGCTCACGGCCTATAATAAGCCTACCAAATTAAGCCTTGGTTTATGCCCCTTCAGCATGCCAGGTTGACTGTTTGTGCTAACGGTCCATCTGGGGGTCTAGAGAATGTAGCAAAAATTGGGAAAGGCCTTACCAACCCAAGCCTGATGCCACTGTCTTAAACTTTTCTCCCTTCTTTTTTACTGAGACCTTCGTTTATAAATATTTACTGAGAATTTACACTCCTAGGCACTATACCACACTTTGGGTGTAGAGCTGATACCGGAAAGATAAATTCCTTGTCCAAAAATAGAGAAAGACTGAACAAAATTAATGGTGATGCCACATGCTTTTTCTTTCTCCCTTAATTCTGTCAAGCCTTCCTCGATCTTCTGTTTCCAATCGACCTTTACATTAAAATAAGCATATTCTTTTTCATTATTTTTGCCGAAGTACCAATAAGCGTAAGTTCAGTACTAATAAGTGTTTTGTTTGTTTTGCCTTCTGGTACCAGGGATTGAACCCAGGCGTGCTTAACCACTGAGCAACCTTCCCAACCCTTTTTTATATTTTATTTTGGGACAGGGTCTGGCCAGATTGCTGAGGCTGGCTGTGAACTTGCAATCCTCCTGCTTAGGCCTTGGTAACTGCTGGGATTACAGGTCAACGCCACTGCACCAGGCTCTGAAGAGTGGTTTTTATATATCAAATAGATGATAAATTACTTAGGTAATCCTAGATAGAAGAATATGACCAATGTTTTAGCTATATAGTTTTTATATCTACCAAAGTTTTACTTTTTAATGGAATTAGGGTATTTTTTGATGGTGGTGGGGGTGTGTGGGGAGTTCTGGGAATTGAACCCTGGGCTTCCCACATGCTAAGCATGAGCTATATCACTGAACTACATCCCTAGCTCCCAGTTAGAATTTCTAATGATAATTTAGTAATAGAGTCTTGTATTGAAGCTTAGTTTTGTTTTTCATAAGTCTTTAAAATGTGAATCAAGTCAATAAACAGGAATGATGGCCATCATTTTACTGAGTTTTTCTTTTGAACCAGAAATAGGGTTATATGTATTTAGTATCCTTGTGTCCTTGCCACAATCTACAAGTATTTTATATATATATATATATATATATATTTTTTTTTTTTTTTTTGGGGGGGGGTGCAGGAGATTGAACCCAGGACCTCATTTATTCTAAACATGTGCTCTACAGCTTACCTATATACCAATGCCATGTTTTGTTTTATGGTCAAAGAAATTAGGGCTTAGTGAAGGTAAATAAGACTTTAAGGCCTGAGATCCCTTATCAAAATATTTGTAGCAGAGATTCATATCCAGGTCTGTCTGATTTTTGAACTCTTAATAACTGCTCATCCAACCTCTCAAATATTTTACTACTTTCCCAATATGTGCCAAACACAAAGAAAGATATACAATTATATCCAAAGTTTCTGGAACCATTGGTGGCAATGGTTTCTTCTTTTAAGCCATCTTTTGCCATGTACATAATACTCAAAGTATTTAAAAACATAGGAGAGTATACAAAAGAAAGGTGATCTGCAATCCTATTATTCAGAGATATCACTATTTACAGATACTGTGCTCTTTACTTATGAGGACAGGCACATCTGATTGAATCTTACTGCTTTACTCTTTTTGTGAGGGGTGATACTGGGGATTGAACTCAGGGGCACTCAACCACTGAGCCATATGCCTAGTCTTATTTCCTATTTTAGAGAAAGGGCCTCACTTTTGCTGAGGCTGGCTTTGAACTTGTGATCTTCCTGTCTCAGCCTCTGAGCTGCTGGGATTGCTGGCATGGGCCATTGCAACTGGCTCCAATATCTTTTTTTTTTTTTTTTTTTCTTTTTTTGGTACTAGAGATTTAACTCAGGGGCATTCAACCCCTGAACCACATCCCTGTTGCAACACACAGCTAAACCAGTCAGGGTCACTCTAAGTGAATTTGGGGAATAAATAAAGACACAGACACAGAAAGTACCTTTTCTTTGGGTTCAGTGATCACTCATCAGCTGAAGCTCCCACAAGCGGGGCAAGTCAGGCAAGGAAGAGAAAGAGCACACTTCAAACCCGAGTTTTATTGGGGAAGGCTGTTTCATGGAATATTCTATCCCCAAAAGGGCAAAGGGGTAGTATTATAAAGGAATATGTGAGTGTAACTCAACCCCAGTGGTATGATGCCTACACCTGGAGGCATGCCTTGTTATCCAAGCTGGGATAACACCCAAGTTTCTGCAACCTGGCATTGCCTTGCCAGAAGGCAATAATTGGTCAGAACCCAGTGCATCAGGACTTAAAGGTGTCTGCATCCAGGACAGCTCCCTATACATCCTCAACTCTATTTTTATTTAGAGACAGGGTCTCGCTGAATTGCTTAACACCTTGCCATTGCTGAAGCTGGCTTTGAACTCATGATCCTCCTGCCTTGGCCTCCAGAGCTACTGGGAATATCATTTTTGATAGCTACTTATATTTCACTGTATAACTGTAATCAAGCCATTCCCTGCTGATGGATATTTATCTTGTGTTCAATGATTTTTTTCATTGTGGTGAAAACATAAAATTTACCATCTTAACTATTCACAAGTACAGATAGTATGGTTGTATTAACTGTATACACCTTGTATGTTATAGTAGTGTATTTTTTCTTTTTTACTACTGGGGATTGAACCCAGGGGCACTTTACCACTGAGGTACTGAGTCCTTTTTATTTTTTTGTTTTGAGATAAGGTCTTGCCAAATTGCTTAGCCCTTACTAAATGTCTGACGCTGGTTTCAAATTTTTAATCCTCCTGCTTCAGTGTTCTCAGTTGCTTGGATTACAGGCATGCACCACTACACCCTTTCAGTGGTAAGGAATTGTATGTAACAGATCTCTGGATTTTTTCGTCTTTCAAAACTGAAATTCTGTACCCACTAAACAACTTCCCTTTTATTCTCCTTTTTTCCCTGGTAACCATCTTTCTGCTGTTGAGTTTGACTTATCTTATGAAAGTGGAATCATGCAGTGTGCATAATATACTCAAGGTTTATTCATGGTCTGGCTTATGATAGAATTTCCTTTTAGAGATGAATTCATTGTATGTGTATGCCACATTTTCTTTATACATTCATCTGGTGAGTACATTTGGGTTGCTTCTATCTTTTGGCTTTTGTGAATCATGCTACAGTGAGAAGGGTAGTGCAAATATCTTTTCTAGATGCTGTTTTCCATTATTTTGGATATAAACTGAGAAGAGGGATCTTTGAATTGTATATTAGTCTTTATAAGCAAGACTCATAAGCATTTCTTTTTTGTATACCTGTCTGATTATCTCTTGAATCTTATTTTTCAGAAGTAGAATTATTTAGCCATGAGTACCCTGTAATTCCAAAATTGTTCTTGAGAATGAATGTGCCATTTCATTATGACTATGTTTGAGAAAACCCATTTTTTATCTTTTACTCTCTTTAGTCTGATTGTAAAAAGTGAAAGAGAAAGGAGGAAAACTACCCCATTTACAATAGCCTCAAAACAAAACAAAACAAAAACTTGGGAATCAACCTAACAAAAGAGGTGAAAGACCTCTACAATGAAAGCTACAAAATGCTAAATTAAAGAGATTAAAGAAGACCTTAGAAGATGGAATGATCTTCCTTGTTCTTAGATAAGGCAGATCCAAAAGCATTATGTAGACTTCATGCAATTCCAATCAAAATCCCAATGACATTCCTCATAGAAATAGAGAAAGCAGCCATGAAATTCATCTGGAAAAATAAGAGACCCAGAATAGCTAAAGCAATCCTCAGCAAGAAGAGTAAAACAGGTGGCATCACTATACCAGACCTTAAACTATACTACAGAGCAATAGTAACAAACACGTCATGGTGTTTGTTACTAAACAAACCAAAACAGATTGGTAGACCAGTGGTACAGAATAGAGAACACAAAGACTAACCCACATAATTACAGTTGTCTTATAATATGACAAAGGCGCCAAAAACATACATTGGAGGAAAGATAGTCTCTTTAACAAATGGTGCTGGGAAAACTGGAAATCCATATGCAACAAAATGAAATTAAACTCCTATCTCTTCACTATGCACAAAACACAACACAAAGTGGATCAAAGACCTAGGAATTAAACCAGAGGCCCTACATCTAATAGAAGAAAAAGTAGGACCAAATCTTCATCATATAGGATTAGGCCCCTGCTTCCTTAACAAACTCCTATAGCACAAGAATTAAAACCAAGAATTAATAAATGGGACGGATTCAAACTAAAAAGCTTCTCAGCAAAAGAAACAATCAATGAGGTAAATAGAGAGCCTACAGCTTGGGAGCAAATTTTTACCACTTGCACATCAGAGCACTAATCTCTAGGGTCTATAAAGAACTCAAAAAGTTAAACACCAAAAAACCAAACCAAACAAACAAAAATAACCCAATCAATAAATGGACCAAGGAACTGAACAGACGCTTCTCAGAAGATGATATACAATCAATCAACAAATATATGAAAAAGGGTTCAACATCTCTAGCAATTAGAGAAATGCAAATCAAAACTCATCTCACTCCAGTCAGAATGGCAGCTATTAAGAATACAAACAATAATAAGTGTTGGTGAGGATGTGGGGAAAAAGGCACACTCATACATTGCTGGTGAGACTGCAAATTGGTGCAGCCAATGTGGAAAGCAGTATGGAGAATCCTTGGAAAAGGGAATGGAACCACCTTTTGACCCAGTTCTCCCACTCCTTGGGCTATACCCAAAGAACTTAAAAACAGCATACAACAGGGACACAAACATATCTATGTTTATTGCAGCACAATTCACAATAGCTAAACTGTGGAACCAACCTAGATGCCCTTCAGTAGATGAATGGACAAATAAAATGTGGTCTATATACACAATGGAATATTACTCAGCAATAAAAGAGAATAAAATTATGACATTTGCAGGTAAATGGAAGGAATTGGAGAATATAATGCTAAGTTAGCTAATCCCAGAAAGCCAAATGCCAAATGTTTTCTCTGATATAAGGAGGCTGATTAATAGTGGGGTTGAGAGGGGGAGCATGGGCAGATTAGATGAACTCTAGATAGGGCAAAGGGGACAGAGTTGAATGGAGGGGGAAAGGGGGTAAAAGAAATGGTGGAATGAGATGGACATCATTACCCTAAGTACACGTATGAAGACACGAATGGTGTGAATATACTATGTTTACAACCAGAGATATGAAAAATTGTGCTTTATATGTGTAAAATGAATTACAATGCATCCTGATGTCATATATAACAAATCAGAATAAAATTTAAAAAAATACCCATTCTCTAATTTCTGTAACTTTGTTTTAAAATCTAATAGGTAAAATGTGCTCCCTCTCTTCTTTTTAGACATTTTCTTGTCAGTCTCAAATTTTCTCATATTCTATTAGATTTTGGAATCATTTTGTCAAGTTAAAAATAAATCTCTGCACTTTTATATTTTAACAAAATTCAAGTTTGACATTTAAATAGATTTTGAATATTACCTCTTAAAGGAAGACAAGTACTCTATATTAACTATAGAGAAATTTTCATAGATAACATAGAAATCAAATGTCATTCTGTACTTTTTAAAAATGTTTTAGTTACAGAGTTGGATCTAAATGGTTACAGTTTATGAGCACATTTCATTTTAAACATTACATGACTACTTTTTTTATATGCCTTTTATGAGTGACTTCCAGTTGAACCTGGTGACTTCTGAATGTTTATCTGTGACTTATAATTGTTTATCCCTCTGTAATTCATAGCCTTCTCCAAGTGTTTCAAATTCAACATGCCCCAAATCTTAGCCCACATATTCATATTTACTCCTAAATCTGTTTCTCTTCTGTATATCTCTATCTTATTTGTTTATTTGGTCCAGAAATTTTTATTGAGCATCCACCAAGAGAGTTACTGAATAATCAAGAAGATGGGTCATTCAGCCTGAGTTTGATTCCTAGTTGTGGCCATTTACTTGTTTGACTTGGGGCAGATTGGTTGATCATCTGTGTCTCAATTTCCTTATTTCTAAAATTGAGATAATTGAGATTATATGACTACCTTCCTCAGAGGTTTTTATGAAGATTAAATGACAGTATATGTAAAATGATTTAAAAAGTGTCTGGCATGTTGTGTGTGTTGTTTTTTTTTGTTTTGTTTTTGGTGTACTGGGGATTGAACCCAGCCAAGGCCTTGCAACTGCTGAGAAAGCACTCTGCAGGTAGATGTGGTCACACATGCCATTAATCCCAGCAACTCTGGAGCCTGAGGCCAGGAGGATTGCAAGTTTGAAGCCAGCCTCAGCAAATTAGTGAGAACCTCAGGAGACCCTGACTCAAAATAAAATGTAAAAAGAGCTGGGGATGTGGCTCAGTGGTTAAGCACCCCTTGGTTCAAACCCTGGCACCAGAAGAGTTAAAAAAAAAAAAAAAAGAAGAAGAAGAAAAGAAAGACAGCAGTCTACCACTGAGCTGCATCCTCAGCCTGTGTGTTGCTTTTTATTAGTATTGATTCTGTTGATGAGGTTGATGCTAGATGTGAGTCTGCTGAAGTAAAACAACAAACAAGATAGTCTTTCGTGCCTACCTTTATGAAGACATTTTAATAGGATTTTATGGAGAGATAAATTTTTAAGGAAACATAACAATAATTGCCAATAACTAAGAAACTAATTGATATTAAGGACAATTTGGGGGAGTCTAGTTGAGAGCCATTGTAGTATTTTAGTTGAGTGGCAGTGATGTTTTGGGATAGATGATGGCAATGAAATTGGGGTGAAATAGGTAGATTTCAATATATTTGGAGAATAATGAATAACAAGTGGATTCAATTCAGCAGTTGAAGGAAAGACAGGGATCAAGAGTGAAATCCTGGGCTGGGTTTGTAGTTCAGTGGTAGAGTGCTTGTCTAGCACAGGTGAGGAACTGGGTTTGATCCTCAGCACCACATAAAAACAAATAAAAGATAAAGTTTAAATTGTTAAAAAAAACAAGAAGGAAATCCCGGTGGCCACTATGAGTGACTTACGTAATTATATTACTTAATGAGAAACTGGGTAGGGAGTTTGGTAGAGAAATCACAAGTTTGGTAGAGAAATCAGGACTTTGGTTTTGGACATTTAAAGTAGAAAGCTCTGTGAGACATCCAAAATGTCAGGTAGGTAATTAGATGTAGTACTCTGAAGCTGAGAGATTATAGATTGTATTACTATACTATTTATGGTAGTCTTCTAAAAGGTTAGCCCTGCTCCTACATCCATTCTTTTAATCTTGACACAATAATCTTTAGAAAATAGCAACCTAATTAAACTGTAGGAAAGGCTCCCAGTTCCTTACAGAATAAAAGCCCAACCTCTTTTAACATAGAAGGACCTGCCTGACCTGGCCTATTTTTTTTTTTTTTTTTTACTTTTTTACCACTTTTTATGGGGGGAAAGCACTGGGGATTAAACCCAGTGGTGTTGCACCACTGAGCTACATCCCAGCTCTTTATATTTTTTACTCCAAGACAAGGTCTTTTTGTATTGCTGATACATGAACTTGCAGTCCTGTCTCAGCCTCTTCAGTAACAAGTATGCATCACCGTGCATGGTTTTTGTTTTATTTTGTACTACTTTTTATATTCATTTTAATCTTTAGCTGTGTTAAACTGCTTTGGATTTCAAACTTTGTACATTTGCAATTATGGCTTCTTTTCTCCTGAGAATATTCTTACTTGATTCTCCATCTGTAAACTCTAGACTGTAGACTTCCGTCAAGTTTCAGCTTGTGGCATATATTAGGTAGTTAAATAAGGTGTATTATGTGCCAATTATTTTTTATATATGAAGCCTTCTTTGATTGCTTGCTGTCTTACAGCAACTGTTTCCAGTTATGTACAGTACTTTATATATACTTTTTTCATAACACTTACACATTGTATTGTGATTATATATGTATAGCTCTCCCTTCCTTTCTTGATCATACTCAAAGGTGAGGCTACAATGGCACAAATTTATCTTCACATCCTCAGTACCTCCTACAGTGTCTGACACAAGGCACTCTGTAAGTATTTGTTGAGTGATTTAGAGAGGCAGTGTTATATAGCTACAAAAATCGAGGCTTTAAAATTAATCCAATCTGTGTTCCAGGCTTAATATTACCAGTACCTAACTGTTAAGCCTTGTGTAAATTTTTTAATATCTCTGAACTTCAGTTTTCTTGTCTTTACTGTGATACGAACAATACTTTGTGAGTTGTTTTGAGAATTACAGGAGGTTTTCTAAAATTTCCTAGTATACTGCCTCATGGAAAGAGGTTAACTAATAAGTGGGAGTTATTTTATCACTATTCTGAAAACAGTTTTCTGTGGAATGAAAGATTCTAGTGTCCTTGCTTTTAAAGTAATTAAATATTAGATATGGCAGTTTTAAAAGCCCCATAACAAATGAATTCGAAAATGTTATGTAATTTTATACTTATTGAAATTGATCTATTATATCATTTTATAATATTCAATTTTACTGATGAAACCTACTTTCAATTTATTAAATTTAGGCTGTAGTTCACAAACTAAATGTAATGTAGTTATATTTACAAGTGTAGTATATCAGGTATAAACATTGACGTAGAATATATACCGTATATATGAAATAGGCACATTCTCAACTCATGATAAATTTGAAGAGTTAATGTTATTGAATATATGACTTTTGTAAAAACACCTTCAAATATTATAGTAGATTATTAATAGATCTCTTTATTGGCTACCTTTTCACCTCATAAGCACAACTGATTTGTGTTTGAGTTTGTGCCTTCTGGAATCCATATATTTTAAAGGTGGAGTGTCCAATAGATTTCCTGTATTCAAAACTTGTAGAAACTGCTGATTTACTTAAGCTAAATTTATGTTTCCAATAAAGAACTTATAACTACTTATATTTCATGTTTTTTTTTTTTTTTTTTTTGTAGTAGTACTAGGGATTGAACCCTGGACCTTATGCATGCTGCATTTTAACATTGAGCTACATTGCCAGCCTTTTTATTTTATTTTGAGACAGGGTCTAAGTTGCCCAAGGTGTTGTCAAATTTGTGACCTTCATGCCTCAGCCTTGTAGTAGCTGGAATTACAAGTATGTGCCTCCATGACTGAAATGTAAATACTTTTGTACTTATTTCACTTAACTCTGGGGAAAGATATTTACTGAGGTTACTAACTTCTAGCCCCTCTCTTCCGCCTCTGTCCCACTGCCTTCTATTAGTAATGTGTGGGGCAGGTTAAGAAGGAATAGTTAAATAATCTATTCTTAATATCATAGTTCACCCAAGATTTACATAAGATGTTTCATTTTTACACTTATAGTTGTGTCTCTGTAGCCAAATTGCCATAGTGTTTAGGACATTTCCACTGACAATTTTTGTTTGATTAGGAAGAATTTATATAATTTAGATATCTAAGCTGGGTGTGTTGGTGCATGCCTGTAATCTCAGTGACTATGGAGGTTAGGCAGGAGAAGTGCAAGTTCAAGGCCAGCCTCAAGGAGACCCTGTCTCAAAATAAAACCTATGGGTGTAGCTTAGTGATAGAGTACCCCTAGTATCAATTCCCAGAACTGGGGGGGAAAAAGTCATCTAGATGAACAGAAATTTTCTTTCTTTCTATCTATGTATGTATCTATCTATCTATCTACTATCTATCTATTATATATATATATATCTCTCTATATATATACACATGTGTGTGTATATATATATATATATATATATATATATTAATCTACAGTACATATATAGTAGATTAATAGATCTTTTTATTGGCTACCTTTTCACTTCATAAGTACAACTGATTTATGTGTTATATATATATATATATATATATAAAGTTGTTTATAGACCTTTATTTATTTTTTTATTTATATGCGGAGCTGAGAATCAAACCCAGTGTCTCACTCATGCCAGGAAAGTGTGCTACTGCTGAGCCATAGCCCCAGCCCCCAGAAATTGTTTTTAAATTGGGCATAAGATTTGTTTGATATTGTGGTTTAGGAAGAGTTTTTCATATTTAGCGCTCCTTCTTGGAATTTTCTAGGGTATTCTTTGGAACCATAATTCATATTTAATAAACATCCCTCTAATTTTAATCACTCTGGAAAATATGCTGCTAATTTCCTTACTGTAACTTGAACTTGGTTTAAATTTGTTTCTTTTTAGAGGGACTTCTACATATGAATGTGCCTTCCATCTGACACATCATATAGTTTTTTAGTTTCGATACTGTTGTGTCTCCTGGGAACTTTATTTCCATGCTAGTTCAGCCATGCACTCCTATGGCTACACCTTATACCTTCTCATCCCCAGGAACTATTCTACCTCTGGACTTGTTTCATGGTCCCCTGGTCCTTTGAAACTTTAATATAATAATATTGAGTGTTTGTGCCAGGCACTGTTCTGTGTGCATGGAGAACACCAGTAAATAAAACAGAAAAAAAGTCTCTACCTCAATGAAGCTTATATTCAAGATGGGAGAGACATCATAAGTAAATTGTGTGGTACTTTATAAGTGATAAGTGCTGTCCAGAAAGAAAATGTCACTGGGTGTGTTGGCACATTCCTGTAATCCTTGCTACTTAAGAATCTGAGGATCACAGGAGGATCACAAGTTTGTTTTGTCATCAGCCTTGGAAGCTTAGTAAGACTCTGTCTCAAAATGAAATTAAAATGGCTGGGATGTAGCATAGTGGTAGAGCACTTGCCTAGTATGCAGGATGTCATGGATTCAGTTCCATACTACCAAAAGTGCTATACAGATTTAAAGCAACCCCAATCAAAATCTCAATGACGTTCCTCATAGAGATAGAAAAGGCAATCATGAAATTCATCTGGAAAAATAAGAGACCCAGAATAGCCAAAGCAATCCTTAGCAAGAAGAGTGAAGCAGGTGGCATCATAATACCAGACCTTAAACTATATAACAGAGTAATAGTAACAAACACATCATGGTATTGGCACCAAAATAGGCTGATAGACCAATGGTACAGAAGAGAAGGCACAGAGACAAACCCACATAAATACAGTTATCTCATTCTAGAAAAAGGTGCCAAAAAGACTGGAACAAAAATAGCCTCTTCAACAAATGGAGCTGGGAAAACTGGAAATCCATATGCAGCAAAATGAACTTAAGTCCCTATCTCTGACTGTGCACAGTACTCAACTCAAAGTGGATCAAGGACCTAGGAATTAAACGAAAGACCCTATGCCTAATAGAAGAAAAAGTAGGGCCAAATCTTCATCATGTCGCATTAGTCCCTGACTTCCTTAACAAGACTGCTATAGTGCAAGAAATGAAATCAAGAATCAATAAATGTATTCAGTTTTTAGTAATCTAAGAAAGAAAGAATGAGAGGAGGGAAGGAATGAAGAAGATAAAGAATAAGGCAGGGAAGAGACTTAGGGAATTGCAATTTTAAATAAGGTGGTCATGTTAAGTTTTCTTGGAGAAAGTGACATTTCAGAAAAGACTAAAGAAAGTGGGGGAGATAGCCTTGCAGATCATCTTGTGGGAAGGGTGGTGTAGGCAGATGGATCAGCTTATGCAAGTTTCTAAGACAGGAACATACAGGGACATCAGCATGATAAGTAAGGTGGAGAGGTTATGGGAACAGGATACAGACAGTTTATAAGAAATTGGAAGCCATTAATAGGACTTTGACTTATATCTGAATAAAATTGAGAACCACTGAAGAGTTATTTTTTCTTCTTTCTTTACTGTTTTTTTAAAATATTTTTTTTCAGTTGTTGATGGACCTTTACTTTATTGACTTATATGGAGTGCTGAGAACCAAACCCAGTGCCTCACACATGCTAGGCAAATGCTCTACCATTGACCCACAAGCCCAGCCCCTGAAGAGTTCTTAAAAGTGATATGATCAAACTTCTTTTTTTCCCCCCCGGAGTATCTTGTGATTGCTCTATGAAAGTTGAATGTTGGGGGAAAGGTGAAAGTGGTGGGTGAAGGGGAGGTGGGTATCATATTCTTGCAGAAATTCAGGCCACAGTTGATCGTTGCTCAGATCAGGCATGTGATTTGGAGGTGGTAGGAAATGGTGGGATTCTGAATATATTTAGAATATAGAGCCAATAAGAGATGCTGATAGACTGATGTGCACTGTGAAATAGGAGTAAAAGTGTTGGTATGAGCAACTAGAAGAGTGAAATGAGTAAGGCCATGAATGGAATAGAGTTTGGGAGAAGAGCTGGAATTCAATTTTAGATATGTTTGAGACATCTATTAGCCAAGTAGCAGTGTCTGGTTTGATACATGTATCTGAAGTTCCGGAGAGTTTTCTCTATGTAAATGGAAATCACTGGCATAGAGGTAATATTTAAAGCCAAGAGATCAAAGAGATCACTAAGGGATAGAATAAGGCTGCTAAGAATTGAGCCCTTGGTCCACTCTACCTTAAAAGTGGATAAGGAGATGAGTTTGGAAGCCCAGGCCCATAATTCTAGCAATTCAGGATGCTAGGGTAAGAGGATCACAAGATCAAGGCCAGTCGCAGCGTTCAACTTAGTGACACCCTATCTCAAAAAATGAAAAAGACTGTAGTTGTAACTCAGAGTTAAAGCAACCTTGAGTTTAATCCCCAGGACTGCAAAAAAAGAAAAAAAAAAAAAAGATGATGAACCAGCAAAAGTTTAAGGAATAACCAGTGAGGTATGGTGAAAACCATGAGAAGGTAGTGTCCTTAAATCTAAGTGAAAAAAGTGATTTAATGAGGAGGGAGTGATTTACTAAAAGATCTAGTCAGATAAAGATTTGAGAATAACTTCCTATTCTGTTGATTTACCTCCAGTGCAGGGTCTTTGTATGGATTATAGCCTCTTCATAGAACACTCTTGGATCCTTTAATGTTTGGTTAATGTCTTTTTTATTCTGGTCTCAACTTTATATTTGTATAAATGGTATGTTTATCTAAGAAGTCTTCTAAACTCCCAAATCTGAAAAAAAAAATGAGTCCTATCTCTTTTTTTAATAAGAAAATCATTTTTTTTTCAACATTGCAAATCTGTTCTCTTTTAAATTTTTTTTAATTTGTTATAATTAGTTATACATGACAGTAGAATGCACTTCTATTCTTTGATGTATCATACATAGATGGGATATAATTTCTCATTTTTATATTCTCTCTTAACACCAGTACTTCTGCTATATTTCTTCAGAACTGGATTTATACTTACTATTATATATCCAGAACCTAGCCCAGTGTCTCCACATGTGAACCTCCAGATACATGTGAACACACAAATCTATTGAATGCATGACAGAATGAAATTCAGGGAATTGGATGATTATTTTTGACTATAATTCTTGATAGGACAATAATTTTGATACTGATTAGCCCTGAATCAGAATGTACCACCATTGGAACTTTCTTGTGGTGCAAAAGGAGGAAAGACCCAAAATTATGTTTTCCTTCTACTACTAGCTACTGATATGGGAGTTTTTCCTTTCTGGACCTCATCATTCCAAACTGTTTTTTCCATTTTTTTAAAAGTCAAACTTTTTATTGTGTGATTATTGTAAATTTACAGGCATTTGTAAGAAATAATGCACAGGGGGAGTGCCTTTTACCTTCTTTTCCTTAAAGGTAATATCTTGTAAAAATAATACAATATCTCATTTAGGATATTGATATAGTCAAGTAAAGAACAATTCCATCCCTCAAGCATCCCTCATGTTGCCTTTTAATAGCCACAACCCCTTCTATCCTGCCCCACCTTCATCCCTGGCAACCACTAGTTTGTTTTCCATTTCTGTAATTTTGTGCATTTATGTTGAATGTTCTAGTTCGTTTATTTTTTGTGTCTCTTCTCCAGTAAATTGATTGCTTCCAGTAAATTATCATTTTCAAAAATAAAAATAAATTTATCTCCTCAAAGTACATAATTTCCCTGACAATCCATTTGCTTATTATTTTCACAGTAAATTTCTTGGTAGTATATTTTAACAATATCTGATACTTCTCAGTACAACTCTACTATTTATTTAAGAGTCAGTGAATTAAAATTGAATTTACTTTGTTCCAAATTGATCACCATCTTGATCTTAAAAATTGAACATAAAAATTTAGTGCAGTGGTGCATACCTATAATCCCAACAACTCTGGAGGTGGCTGCAAGAGTTTTGCAAGTTTGAAGCCAACCTCATCAATTTAGTGAGACTCTCAGCAACTTAGGAAGACCCTGTCTCAAAATAAAAAAAAAAATAAAAAGGACTAGGGATGTAGCTCAGTGGCAAAGCATATCTGTGTTCTATCATTTTTAAACTGGCCTCCACAAAAAAAGATTGAAAATAAAAACTTTCCTTCATTTCCAAGTGTTGCTTATTAAGAGGTTAGAAAATGAGTTTGACTAGATTTCGCTTTGACTAAATTTCCCTAGCTGATAGTTGTTTTCTTAATTTTAATAGCATGGCATTAAAAATTATATTGCTGGTTCCCTTTTGATAGCCTTCTCTCATCTTTAGTAAAAGTAAATTAGTATACATTGAATAAAATCTTTTTTTCCCCCAAATTGCTGAACTAAATTCTCCAGTTTTCATGATTAGAAAGGGATGTGTAATTATTGTCACTGTTATTTTATTTTTTAAAAAATAAATTACAGCGGAATGCATTACAATTCATATTACACATATACAGCACAATTTTTCATATCTGGTTGTATATAAAGTATGTTGAGACCAATTTGTGTCTTCATACATGTACCTTGGATTATGATGTCTATCACATTCTACCATCCTTGCTGACCCCCTCCTTTTCTCTCCCATCCCTCCCTTCCCTCCCACCCCTCTGCCCTATCTAGAGTTTGTCTGTTCCTCTCATGCTCCCCATCCCTAACTTGCCAAGGCTGGCCCAGAATTTGTCACATCTGTCTCAATATCTTGAGTAGCTGGGATTACATACTTGTACCACCACCCAGGCGATAATATAATTGTAATAGTTTGGATAGTAGTATAAATGGAAAAAAGCATTTAAATATTATTTTATTTTATTATTAACAAAACATTTATGTTCTATTAAATATAACATAATTTTAGTTTTTTAAATTTTTAAAAAATATCTTTATTTTGCTTATTTATTTATTTTACGTGGTGCTGAGGATCGTACCCAGTGCCTCACAAGTGCTCTGCCACTGAGCCACAACCCCAGCTCTTAGTTTTTGGGTTTTTTTTTGTTGTTGTTGTTGTTTGTTTTTTTAATACATCTGGACACGTGTTTGAATCATCATCAGCAAGCCACAATATAATCTGAAAATTGAAATTTTCTTTGAACATTTTCATACTACTTTAGACTTCTTTCGTCTTTGTACTGAATAATTTTAAAAAATCTTATTTGTAACTTTTTTTTTTAAGAGAGAGAGAATTTTTTAATATTTATTTTTTAGTTTTCGGCAGACACAACATCTTTCTTTGTATGTGGTGCTGAGGATCGAACCCGGGACGATCGCACGCCAGGCGACCACGCTATCGCGTGAGCCACATCCCCAGCCCCATTTGTAACTTTTTTTATGGTAACTTTAGCTTCTTGTTTATTTTTACAAATGTAGTAGCCAGTCCTTACAACATAAATTGTAGTGATTACAAAGCGACCTCAATGTAGCAGGTATTTTTCATGTAATGTCCATGAAAGTTTTTTACAAAGTAAATAAAGCAAAAAGTAGTCTTCTTGAACAAAGATAATAGACAGTAAAATAGTTTTTTTTTGTATTTTTTAAGCTTCCTTCTTGTTGTATCTTATATCTGATTGATTCTGAATAATGCTTCTGAACTCTTACTTCTGGAAAGTGGACATGACTCTTTATCCTGCTGTTACCTTGCCAAAATGGATTTCACTTAATCTTTGCTCCTTTGAGTTTTGACTTTTTCTGTTAAAGTTCAAAATGGACATATCTGATTAGCAAACTCATTAGCTATAAGGCTGACTGATATTTCTTGTGTTAAGCCTCCATGACTTTCCTATATGAATTCTAGTTTCATAGATTTTTTTATGCCTACTTGATATTTCCTTTTCATATTTTGTAGTCTCTCAAATTTTATGTATTTCTAAAAGATTTATTGATTTCCCCAATTCATTTCTTCTATAGTCATTGTAGTGTTCTGTATCACTGACTCCATTGCTGTTGTGTACATCTTGATCCCACATTTCTCTTATTCTCCACATGTACTCTATCACCAAGTCCCCTTTACTTTATGTCTGATATAGTTCCCAGATCTCTCCATTTCACTGATAAAGATCATTTTATTTAAATTTTTTTGTTGTTGTTGAGCTGGGCATGGTGGCACATGCTTGTGATCCCAGCAGCTTGGGAGGCTAAGGTAGGAGGATCGTGAGTTCAAAGCCAGCCTCAGCAAAAGCTAAGCAACTCACTGGGAACCTCTCTCTAAATAAAGTACAAAATTGGGCTGCGGATGTGGCTCAGTGGTCAAGTGCCCCTGAGTTCAATCCCCAATACCAAAATAAAATAAAATGAAATGAAATAAAATAAAAATAAAAAATTCAGTTATAGATGTACACAATAGCTTTATTTTATTTATTTATTTTTATGTGGTGCTGAGTGTTAAACCCAGTGCCTCACACATGCTAGGCAAGTGCTCTACCACTAAGCTACAACCCCAGCCCCAATAAAGATCATTTTGCCTTGTCCTTTGTAACCTGTAGTAGGTTTTTTGCTTCTATACCTTCCCCCTTTTGAAACATTATCTGTTTGCTCAGTTTTGTTGTAGGTGTTGTTGAGAGGGTTCTAAGAATGTCCATGTATTGGTGTTTATGAAGATAATTCATATAGACCTGAGTCATATATATATATATATATATATATATATATATATATATACTCTTAGTTATATAATTTTCAAGTCCACTTGCCTACTGAAGCAGAGGGAGCTTGGTGACTGACCAAATCCTGTAGTGACATTCATTCGTTGCCCTCCTATTGGTGTCTTTGTCCTCCACATGCAGTTTTTGAAATTTAAGACCGACTGTGGCATTCCACTGCTTAAAAATCTATAGTAAGTGCTGTCCAATAGACCTTTCAGTAGATAGAGATGTTCTCTATATGCACTGTTTCATATGGTAGCTAATAGCCACTGTGACTGTTGAGCACTTGAAGCAACTGGTATAACTGGCCTGAATTTTTATTTTATTTAATTTTAAATAAATTAAAAAAATAAAATAAGTAGCCACATGTGGCTAATGATGTATTGAACAGCACATTTGCATTCCATTCATTCATTCTCTTTTTCTTTTTCTTTCTTTCTTTTTTTTTTTTTTTGCAGTACTGGGAATCAAAACCAGAACCTTGCAAATAGTAGACAAACACTACCACTGCCCCAGCCCACTTTACTTCATTTTTTTTTTTTAAACTAGGGTTTAAACCCAGCAGCTCGTAACCCCTAAGCCACATCCGCCATCCCTTTTCATTTTTTGTTTTGAGTCAGGGTCACTTAAGTTTTTTAGGGTTTACTAACTCACTGAGGGTGCCTGTGAACTTGTGATCCTCCTGCCTTAGCCCCCAAGATACCAGAATTACAGGCATGCACCACCATGCCAGGCTTCCTTTCTGTTTCTTGAAAATATCAGGCTCTTTCTTGACTCAGGGCCTTTGCACTAATGCTCTCTGTCAGGAGTGCTTTTCTCTTAATTTTGAACCTGGTTGACTTTTACATTCTTCAGACTATAGGATAAACCTTACCTCTTAAGATGGACCTCTTCTGCTCAGCCTTCTTCAAATGGCTGTTTGCATGTTAACTTCCCTGCAATATTTCTGCTATGATATAATTAATCATCTTGTTTATTTATTTACTTTAATCACTCCTTCAAAAATGTAAGCCCTGTGATGGTATGAGCCTTAATTCTTCAGATCATGGAATGTAGTACCTATTTGTTTTTAGTAAATAAAACTTATTTAATTCTTAAGATCCTTAGTAGAGTTAGAAATTAGTTACGTTTGAGGGAGGAGAGGACTTAAAGTTTTACAAGTCTTTAAGTGACCATCACATGAAAGCAAGCTTCTTTAAAAAGTTGAATGAGATTATTTATAAACAGTGATGCACCTGAATATGAAATATTATTAGAGAAGCATTATAGCATAGTGGTTTAAAAGGACTTTGTCTTTCAGAGTTCTAAGAATTTACAGATACATGAAATTTTGATATGGTAGAAAATTATATTTGTGGACACCCAGTGAGTGAGGAAGGTGCTAATCAGATTTTATACTGTAAAATTAGCTGACTAAAAAGAATTAATTTTAATTTTTAAAAATAAATTTTATTTAGCAATGTTGAATTAATTTAATTACTATAAGTTTGGAGTTAAGGTCTTTGTATTTTATAATTTTTTAAATGTAGATTTGCCCCATTCTTAGAATATCTGATATGATATGAAAATGTATATGTATAAAAGAGTCAATTATAAAAGCAGTATTTTATAGTACATTATCCTTTGTTTTTAAAATTATTCAATTTGTAAAAATCTAGTTGATTTTATAATTTTTAGAACATTTATTTTATGAAAGACGGGTATGGCTATATTATGGCTCAAGATGAAACTGAGGGTGCTGAGTTTCTGGCAAGTGCAAGTAATTGTTTTTGAACTTAGTACTTTGACTTTTCTTAGTAACTTACTCTGGAAACACAACCTAACTTTTCTATATCTATGTAGATGGTATATCAAAGCTATTTGTAAGTACCATAATATTATTACCCATGTTCGATTCTATAGTAACACTTAGTAAATCTGTTTCCCCTATCCTTCCTTTTTTGTGGTTTCTTTGTTTATAGGATCATCATGCCTAAAGTTCAGAACATAAAAAAGTCTCATAATCCTCAGATTTCTTGCTTAACAAATGAATACTATCAACAACTGGATTTTTTGCCTGAGAAACTAAGAACAAAACTGCTTCCATTCCAGAAAGATGGCATCACTTTTGCCCTTGGAAGACAGGGCAGGTAAAGTACTTTTTCAAAGTAAAAATATTATATTTTAGTTTTGGTAAAAATATTATATTCCTGCCAAGTGTAAAAAAAAAACAAGCTGTGTTCAAACTATTTTTTTCAGGTACCCATAGTCTTTCTTTAATAAAATTGATTCTGAGTAAATTAGCTTCATCCATTTACTATGATTGACTTATACTCAGGTTGGAAGATACTAAACATATTCTAAACTCTAGAAGATATGTTTGACTGGATGTTGTGGTACCCCTGTAATGCCACTAACTTGGGGGGCTGAGGCAGGAGGATTGCAGTTTTGAGGCCAGCCTTCTCAAGTTCAAGGCCAACCTAGGCAACTTTCTGAGACCCTATCTCAAAATAAAAAATAAAATGAGTTGAAGATATAGCTCAGTGTTAAAGTACCCTGAATTCAATCCTTAGTACCTCAAAAAAAAGTATGTTTGGTTACCTTAACCCATTAAATCCCAAGTTTTTAATTCTGTATTTCAAAAAAATTGACACAGGTGCATTAAAATAAGTCAGAAATCATAATTTAGAGTTTATTATTATATTGATATTACAATTATAGTATAATATAGTTCTATGTGCAATTTTATATTTTACGTAGATATACAATGTAGTATGTTTAAGTTTTTGTGTTCTACATGTCGGATGATGGGACAAAACAGGTTAATTATTTGAATTACTAGATATTCTCAGCATCACATATATTAACAGTTTTCTAGAATGTATTACTTTTTTATATTTACCTAGTCTTCATTACATTTTTGTTCATTTCATTTTTCATCTTAAATTAGCAACCTCTGCTTGTGTCTTGCTAGTACCTTATATTACTGCCTGTATTTCTTTACTTTTTTCAAACTTGAAAATAGGTGTATATCTCTTCCATAACATTGAGATATTGCATGGTTTTCTATTTTTTTAATATTTAGTTTTTTAGTTATAGGTAGATACAATATCTTTATTTTATTTTTATGTGGTGCTGAGGACCGAACCCAGTGCCTCAACATGCGAGGCGAGCATTCCCCCTCTGAGCCACAATTCCAGCCCCTGGTTTTCTATATTTTTAAGGATAGTATTGTCATAGTTCTATAGTCACATGTATTATATTCTTTCTTCTCTATATTTTATTCATTTATTTTTAATATGCATATTTCCTTTATTACATCACACGATCTTCAAGGAAAGAAACTTGTTTTTACTTTTATCTAGAACACCTAGACAAATAATTGGCCCTTTAATAATAACAAAAGGAAACAATTCTGACTGAAAACAAACTAGATTAAAAGTTTAGGGGTTAGGGTTATGGCTCAGTGGTAGAGGACTCACCTAGCACATGTGAGACACTGGCTTTAATCCTCAGCACCACATGAAAATAAAAAATAAAATAAAGCTAAAAAAAAAGTTTAAATGACTGTTATAAAAGCACATTTTACTCTATAGCCTGATATAACATGTACCTTTTAAACTATAAGAAAAATGAAAATCTATGACATACACACAACTGGGCCAGCTGATTATCACTTCCCCAGCTGCCACTAATAATTGAAGGATCTGCAAAGAGAGAAGGAAACCATAAGCTTAATTTAAATTATTTCCACTGGGAGTCAAAATCTTTGACCCTTCCAAAATTAATGCTAATTAGCATAGCATCTATTACTATAATGTGTACTCATGTTCACAAAGTGCTTTGTAAGTATATTATATAATCTTCCCAGGAACTCCAGAGATAAATATCATCATTTTCTTTTGGAATGTATAAAAGCTCAGAACACTTTTACACTAAAAAATTATTGAGGACCTCTAGGACATTTATTTATATAGATTATGTCTACAAATAATCATTGCATCACAAAAAACCCCAAAAAGTTACTTATTGCATTTAAAATAACCATTTGCTCATTTTATGTGAATGTATTTTATAAAACTAATTCTTTTGCCAACAAATATGTTTTGAGAAGACTTCCATTATTTTATATTTTGGTTAGTTTCTTTAATGATTGACTTGGAAGACTGATAGAGTCTCATTGATTTTGCTTTCAATCTTTTTTCAGAGTTTTAATGAAGCCTTTGGGAAACTCTGCTCACAGAGGTTTCAGAGGTTCAGTCCATGGTCAGCCAAGTCCCTAACTCTGGGCCCTAGTAAGGAATAACATTTTGGCTGAAGGGTACAGCAGAGAAAACCAGATCAGGACATAATAACCAGGAAGCAGAGCTGTCCCCAATATTTATGATGAAAATTTTAAACATTAAGCAATGTTGAAAGAACGTTAAGAGTAAACATTTGGGGCTGGGGCTGTAGCTCAGTGGCAAAGGGCTTTGCCTGGCATATGTGAGGCACTGTTCAATGCTTAGCACCGCATAAAGATAAACAAATAAAATAAAGGCAGGCTGTCCATCCAAAAGTACTTTTTTAAAAAAGTGTAGACATTTGGTAGACCATTTATCTATTACTTTATCTTTTTCTCAAATCAGTTCATTTTTTTTTCATTTTATTTGTCTATAGTAAATTGTACACCTTATTATGTTTCCCCTAAATATATATATATATATATATATATATATATATATATATATATATATATATATAAAATTAATTATAGTTCATATTTATTTAGTTTTTTATTGAGGTTAAATTAATGAAATGCACAAACCTTGACAAATGAATATACTTGTATAACTGAAACCCACCATCATATAAAATTTTCCTCGCTTCCTTTGCCAACCAATACCCACACTTATATTCCACCATTGATCTTTGATGTTTTTTGTTTTTGTTTTTCTGGTGCTGGGGATTGAACCCAGGGCCTTGTGCATGCAAGGCAGACACTCTACCAACTGAGCTATATCCCCAGCCTTGATCTTTGATGTTTTTTAAAACAGGTTTGTTTTACATGTTCTAGAATTCACGTGAATGGAATGTTTTTGAAAGACGACTTCATTCACTTAAATGAAGTGTTTTTGAAAGACGACTTCATTCACCTAAATCTTATTTAGATTAATCTGTTTTTTCATGTATTAGTAGTTTGTTATGCATTTGTATTTACAGATATTAATTGATACCTAAGGTTACATATCTGGTGCTTTTCATCTTTCACCTGCATCCTGCCAATATTTCCATCCTAGATATCACTCTTGTAGATTCACTTTGCTTTTGTGGAGTTAGAACATTCTATATTTACAATATATGTAGCTCTCAAATTCCTGAAGATTTCAGTCACATATGGCATCTTAAACTGTTACTTGACAGCCTTTAGCTTCTTTAGGTAGTTCATACTTGTGTCTGTGGGATTGTCAAAAAGACATAAGAAACAAACCAGGTTTTAGGGTCAGACAGACTTTATTAAATTGTGGGTCACTTACTCTCTTGGATGTGTTGGTCATGCTCTTTAACAATTTATACTTCAGATTCAGTTGCTGCATTGAATTAAGATTTTCATGATGCTCAAATAAAATGTCTGTTCTCTTTTTCTTAGTCTAGTTTTATTTTAGAACACTTGTACTTAGACAGTTAACCAGTCCTAGCAAAATGTGAGTATATGTAGCCAAATGGGAAAATAAGAAATAAGCTGTTTATAAAGGTAAATTCATTCATTTTAAAGAACTTCCATTCATTTGATCTTTGTTTGGGTTAGAATTGTTATTTTTTTGGGGGGGAGGTACCAGGGATTGAACTCAGGGGCACTTGACCACTGAACCACATCCCCAGCCCTATTTTGTATTTTATTTAGAGACAGGGTCTCACTGAGTTGTTTAGTACCTCGCTTTTTGCTGAGGCTGGCTTTGAACTCGTGATCCTCCTGTCTCAGCCTCCCCAGCTGCTGGGATTACAGGCGGACACCACCGCGCCTGGCTGTTATTTCTTTCTTGACACATGATAGTGGAGATTTTTTTATTACATTATTTGGCAAATAATGCTGGTAAATGGATGGAAATGGAATATAATATGCTAACTGAAATTAGCCAAACTCAGAAACTCAAAGGTTGAATGTTTTATCTCACATGTGGAAGCTAGAGTAAGGAAAGGGGGAGGGAAGGATAGGAATATATTAAAAAACTAATAAAATACAAATTAATAGCAAAAGAATGTTGAGTAGAGGAAGGAGAATGGGAGGGGGTGAGGGTGGGAGGGAAAAGGGGAAAGGAAAAAGAGGGATCATGAACTAAACTTGATTCCTACGCAGGAATAAGTTGTTAGGATGAACCCAACTACATGTATAATCATTAAACTCTAATAAAAAAATTATAGATGCAAAATTTGAAAAGGAGTGGTGAGGGTGCTAATAACCATGTCTTAACATTAGTGCTAGATCAAGGGTTGGTGTCTTAATTTTATATAATAAAATATATATTTATGTACACGTTTTTATAATGTTTATAGTTACAAAGGGAACTAAAGAATAATTAATAACAATTTTAATAACTGAGAGAACAGAAAGGAATTGAATAGAAGTTAAATATTTATATTTCATAATAGAGGCAATAAAGTTGCTATTTCAAGAAATAGCTTATTATTTAGTTATGTAATTTACCTACCAAAGATCTATAATATCATTGAAAATAATTTCTTCTAACTAGGGCAGAACCATTATTATTATTATTATTATTATTATTATTATTATTATTTTTGATGGGACTTTCACATAATTTCAGGGTAGATCTTAATTTTTAAATGGTATTTTTAGTTGGTAGTTCAGGTCTGCTTTAATAGTTATTTTTTTTTCTTAGCACTTTGAAAATTGTATTCAACTTTCTTCTGACTTTCATAATTGCCAAGTGTGTTTTTGGTCTCAAATACCACCCTATATATTTTTTTTCTTTTTTGGTACTGGGGATTACCCAGGGGCACTTTATCACTGAGCTATATCCTAGTTCTTTTCATTTTTTTTGTTTTGAAACATGATCTTGCTCATTTGTTGAGGCTGGCTTTGAACTTGCAATCCTACTGCCTTAGCCTCCCACATTGCTGAGATAACAGGTATGTATTATCACACCAGCCTCCTATAGATGGTTTATTCATTATAAAGGAAAAAAAAATCAAAAAATTGTCAAAGTTGGCATTGCTAATGGTAGGACAACCATATGCATAATACAGTGCGCAGGAGAGACATAACATTATCTGTGTGTCATTCTTTTTTAAATTTTTTTTTTTTGTAATTGTAGACGAACAGCATACCTTTAATTAATTAATTTATTTATTTTTGTGGTGTTAGGCATTGAATCCTGGGCCTTGTGCATGAGAGGCAAGCACTCTACCAACTGAGCTAATTACCCCAGCTCCTATGTGTCATTCTTTTTTTTTTTTTTTTTTAGAGAGAGAGAGAGAGAGAATTTTTTAATATTTATTTTTTAGTTTTCGGCGGACACAACATCTTCGTTTGTATGTGGTGCTGAGGATCGAACCCGGGCCGCACGCATGCCAGGCAAGCGCGCTACCGCTTGAGCCACATCCCCAGCCCCTATGTGTCATTCTTAATGGAAATATTTGACTTGATAATCATGAGATAATAGTTCAATCCAATCCAGAATGGAGGACCTTTTTTTCAGGACATGTGACCTGGACTCTTTAAAGGATTCAGTGTCCTTTAAAAAAAAAAAAAAAAAAAAGGAAACAGTGAGTATATTGTAAATTGAGACAGACCTAACAACTACAACATCTGAAAGTAATATACAAATCTTAATTAGATCCTGGATCAGTAAGCAGAAAAGCTTTACAGAATGTTTTCTGGATAACTGAAAAAGTTTAATCTGGACTCAATTGTGATGATATTATTAATGTTGTCTATCTTAGATGAGGTAACTGTGTTGTGATTGAATACAAGCCTGTTCTTGAGAAATTCATGATAAACAATTTGGGGATGAATTATCATACTACATGCAGTTTTCTTTCTACATTTTTCCAAAAAGAAAGACATGTATATATTTAAAGAAATTTTGAGTGATAAGCCAAGATGTTAATAGTGTAACTCTGATGAGTGGTATGATCTAATGACTATATTCTTAGTGAGGTAATATATGAGGGTATTAATTGTTTAGCGGTATAATCTGGTAAATGGTATAATCTGGTGAATGTATTTAGATGATGATGATTATGATAATTGTTATTATTTTGGTATTGAGGATTGAATCCAGGAACACTTTACCACTGAACTACACTCCCAGTTCTTTTTATTATTTATTTTGAGTCAGGGCCTTGCTAAGTTTCAGAGGCTGGCTTCAAACTTGTTATCCTCTTGCCTCAGCCTCCTGAGTCAAAGGGATTATAGGTATGTGCCATCAGGCCTGACTGTTTAGTGTTTTCTTTTTGGGTTTTCTGTGAGTTTAAAAATTTTCAAACAAGTAAAAGCAATCAGTCTAATTTTTGCTCCTTCATCTGACTTTAAGATTTTGTCTTTGAAGTTCTACGATTTCATTATAGTTTATTCAGTCTGGTTTTCTTGTTACTTATCCTGTGTAGGATTAAACCTGAGATTTTTGTCTGTTGATTCTAGGAAATTCTCAGGTATTAACTTTTAAAATATTATTTCTTTCCTACTTTGTCTTTTTCTGCAATTTCAATTAGACGTATATTTGTCATTTTTACTCTATCATATGCTTCCATTAATGTCTATATCATCTGTACATTATGCTGTTTTTAAAGTTCTCTATTATAGTTCATGATTTGCTGGTTTAATCTGCTGTTTAATCCACCTATTCAATTTTTAAAGTACTTTTCATTATTAACGTATAATTTACATGGAGAAAGATATACAGATCATGTATGTATAACTTGAGGAATTTTCATAGAATAGCCATTACCAAGATCAAGAAAGAGAATGTTGCCTGGCATGGTGATACATGCCTGTAATTTCAGTGACTCCAAAGCCTAAGGCAGGAGGATTGCAAGTGTGAGGCTAGCCTTAGTAACTTAGGGCGGCCCTATCTCAAAATAAAAAGGCCTTATAGATGTAGCTCATTGATAAAGTGCTCCCAGGTTCAATGTTTTTCAAAAAATATATAAAATAAAATAAAATCTAAAGAAGAAGAACATTGCCAGCATCCCAGAAACCTTCCTCTTGTCCTTTTCCAATCACTGCTACTGCTGTTTCCCTCTTCTGCAAAGGACCACTATCCTGAATTCTATCACCACAGATCACTTTTGCCTGTTCATTGCAGTACATTGTCACCTGCTCTTTTGTGTGTATCTTCTTTCACTCATCATCATTGTGAGATCAATCCTTGTTATTGAATGTGGTTGTAGTATATTCTTTCTCATTGCCTTATAAATATCATTTATAATACCAAAATTTGTTTATTCATTTTACTGTTGATGATTTTGATTGTTTCTGGTTTTAGGTTCTTAACAAATAGTAATGATATAAGTATTCTTATACAAATATTTTGGTAAATACACACACACACACATATACATATACACATATACATATTCTGATATTTGTCTTACCAAGAAGAAGAATTGCTGGATCATAAGGTCTACATATATTCTACTTTAGTTGATAATGCTTATGAGGTAAGGGGTTAGGATTGATTATCTGTTTTTTAAATTTACTTTTATGTCCAATTGATCCATCACAATTTATTGAGAAGACTGACTTTCTTTTACTACATTATAGCATCACCATTGTCATAAATCAAGTAATGTTATAGTACCTCTTTCAAATCAAATGCTGTCTAATGGAACTTTCTGCCATGATAGAAATGTTCTGTATATGTATTGTTCAAATTAATGCTATTAATTACATGTGGCTGATGAGTTCTTAAAATGTGGCTGGTGCAATTAAGGTCTGGATTTTTAATTTTGACTAATTTTAAGTAATTTAAATTTAAATTTGAAGAGCCATATATGTCTATTGGCTACAATATGGGATGGTATAGTTTTGAATCCTTTCTTTATTTTTAATCTTTGTATTAGTACCATACTTCTCAATTACTGTAGCTTTGTAGTAAATATGTTAGCATCAGGTAGTATAAATTTTTCAGGTTCATTCTCTTTCAAAATTGTCTCAGCTAAGTTTGTGAATCAAAATTGTATTACATCTGTAATAGATTGGATAGAGTTGATAATTTGTGAACATGAATTATTGTTTCATTATTTGTTCTTCACTTACTTTATTTCAGTTATTTCTCCACTATTTAATTTTTAATAAGTTTTTGTAGTTTTCAAAGAAATGATCTTACATATTTATTATCAGATTTATTCTTAGGTATTGAACATATTTAATTCTAGTATAATGGTCTCCCCCGATCCCAGATGTTTTTAAATTTTGTCTTTATCTGACTGTCCAAAAGTTTTACTGTGATGTGCCTAGGTGTGATTTTTCTTTGCATTCATACTTCTTGAGTTTGTTGGTTATTATTAATTTTTAATTTTGGAAAAATTTTAGTTTTTATCTGTTTCAGTGTTATTTATATAACATTCTTTATCTCCTTGGACTCCAGTTATTCTTATGTTAGACCTTTTTTCAGTGTCCTGTATCTCATCTGCTTTTTTTGTGTTTCCACCTCTCTCTTTCTTTCCCTTTCTCTATCTGTGCATGGGTACTATCTGTATATAGATTTCATATATAATTTAGGTATTTAAACAATGTGCATATATGTATATATAGTTTACATATATATTATATATCTATTTTTCAGCTATATTCCAGTTTACTAATACTATTTATTTTATTTGCAGCTAATTTATTGACTTCTATTAAGGACGAGACCATCACTTAATATATATATATATATCTCTCTGAAACTAAAAACCACCCAATTATTATTCTTGCTGAGCAAAGGAGAATTGTATTGTTAGACATGGCTCTCTAAACAAAACAGATTTGCTATTGCATTAGTATGTGGTGCTGAGGATCGAACCCGGGCCGCACGCATGCCAGGTGAGCACGCTACTGCTTGAGCCACATCCCCAGCCAATTGCATTAGGCTCTGGGGGAGGCCTGTGGCTTTAAAAAAAAAAAAACCAACAGGAGTGCTTAGGGATTGGCTGAATTTTTGTGTATAATTTAGGGATTAGCTAGCTAATGTCAAAGAACAGTCAGTCCTTTCCTTTCTTGAAATTGGAGAATAGGGACATTTTGTTTTCTGTTTTTAATTTCAGATAGTGTATTATTAAGTCCTAGAATATCCAACTCAAGTCTGCCTGGTTATATATCTTATTTCTTACCATGTTTTAATTCTGTTCTTATTTATGTAAATATTTAGAACATTCTTATTTATATATCTACAGTCCTTTGGAGGCTTATTTTACTTTAAAAAAATTTCCTATTGTGTTTGCTAATGTATTAAATTATGTTTTAATAATTAAGTAATCTTAACATGTGGGAACCTTAAGAGATTGATATGAGTGATAAATTCTCATAGGGAAGATTCACAAAATTAAGTTCTTCTTGGCTAGGAGTTTCTCAGATCACACACGTAACAAAATCAAATCTCAAATTCCTTTTCAGAGAGGCTTATGATTATGAGTTTTGATCAGTTTTCACCTCATGCCAAGATTTACGTTTCCTTTTTGGATTTAAAAAATTAGGTATAATTTAATTTAGTAAAAAGCATAGGTTTTAGGGTATATTTCAGTGATTTCTGATAGATTGTACTATGGTGTTTTCAAAGATACAGAATAAGATGGAACATATCCATCAGCCCAAGGCAGGCTTCTTTTTTCATCAAGTCTTCATCTAAATTAGGCAAATACTTAACTGACTTCTGTCACCAAAGTTTTTCTCATAGTTACCTTGTACTCTTATTTTTTAAAAATTTGTTTGTTGTAATTTCAAACTTACAGAAAAGTTATGAGAAAAATATAAAAATAACATATCTTTTACATAAATTCACCAATTTTTAACATTTTGCCATATTTACTTTATTATTCTTTCTCTCCATACATGGTCACAGAGTTATACTCATCTATGTTAGTGTTGATACTTTTCTAAAACATTTGAAAGTAGGCCACTGATGTCATGTTTCTTTAGTCTGCAATACTACAGTCTGCAAATATGGTTTGTATTTTTTTAAAAAAACAAAGGTAGTCTCTTACATAACCACGATGAAATTATCAAATTTAGGAATTTTTACTTTTATTCGTTTACTTTAATGTTCCTGATAATCTTTCAAAAAGCACAAAACAGGCATCAAATTCAGGAACTTTATTTTCATAGAATAACATACTTATATTTTGTTAATTATCTTAGTATTGTCCTTTATGAGACACATTTTTTTTTTCCTTTTACAATGAAGATGCAGTCCAGAATCACTTTTTGCATTTAGTGATTTGTTTCTGTTTTCTTAGTATGGGACAGTTTCTTAGTCTCTCATGTCACTAGCATTTTTTAAGAATATAGTTCAGTCTATTTTATAGAACATGCTTCAATTTATGTTATTAATGTTTCTTCTCAATGACGTTTAGGTTACACAGTCCTTCCTGAATTAGTTCATAAGTAAGATTGAAGTACTGTCCCTCTCAGGGCATTATTTTGAGCTCTTCAACCCCTTACTGGCTATATTGTTAAATTTTGCTTGCTGGTCAGTTTTGTTCAGTTTCTCCACCATATAATTACTATTTTCTCCTCTCACAGTTGTTGACTGTGTAACACAACTAATGAGGCAGTTTTGATGCCATGCAAGTATTCTATTCCTTATCCATTTTTTCTTCTTGGATTTAGCATTCATAGATGATTTCTGCTCAAACCAATTTTTGTCTTGATGGGAATAAAATACTGATTTATTGATTTGCATTTTACTCTAAGGAAGAGCCCTCCCTACTGCCCTATTCCTCCCTCCTCCCTGCCCCCTTCTCTCTGTCTCCATTCATTTATCCAATTATCCACCCATTCTCAGTATGGTCTCATGGGTTTCTATCTTATTTAGCAGGTTATAATCCCTTATTGTACCACATATTAATTTTTATCTGTTTTGGACTTTCTTAAAAATAGTCATGCAGTTTATATAAGTCTGACTTCTCTTGTTCAACATAAAGTATTCATTTACGTTGTTTTATCTCTAAATATATTACAATTATTTTTGTTCATTCATTTGCTGATGGACACTTGAGTTGGCTCTATTTTAAGGCTCCTATGATTTGATATTACTATTCTTAGGCAAGTCCTTTTGTGGACATGTTTTCAGTTCTCTTGTTAGTTCATGAGGAAGCTATCTATTTAATTTAATTTTTTAAAAAGTGCCCATGGGGAAGCTGTTTCTCAATTTCTTACATTTTAAAAATGTCTTTTCAATGGGAGTAGAGCATTGGTAGAACACTAACCTAGCATGTGCAGGGTCCCAGCCTCTATCTCTAACACTGAAAAAACAAATAAAAAGACTAAAAATGGTTTTTCAATGACTTCACTAGACTATGACAAATTGGCTGGGTAAGAAATTCCTCAATCCCACTTTCTTTTATTGCTCATGTAGGTTGTCTGAGAGCTGCCAGTTTTTTCCCTCCTTAGTACTGATCAATTCTCTTTCTCACTACCTATTTTGGCATTCTAGGAGTAGCATATATCTTGGTGTTGACCCTTATATGTTTCTTTTTCCTGGATGTGTGTTTTGCATTTTTTCCTTTATTTCTAAAGAATTTCTTTGAATTTTATTTAGGATGGTATTTAGTTCTTTTAGTTTGGTTTTCTTCTCTGAAGATACCAAGTATACTTATATTTGTTGATTTGTCTTGGCCTATTATCTCTCTTATTTTTATTTTCTTTTTCTTCCATGACTTATTTTTACTTTAAATCTCTTGTTTTTTTTGGTCATTCCTTTGTAGATTTCCTTTTCAGACCTATGTGTTTTTAGTAGTTGCTATTGTCTCTTCTGCTTTAATTTTGTCTTTGTTTTAGTGGTTTTTATTTATCCATATTTTTTATTTCTCTGATCTGTCAATTTACATTTTATTTCTTCACTGTTTTTGACTGTAATTTTCTGAGCTCCTATACATCTGTCTTATGTTTTTTTTTGTTAAAAAGGTGAGTATTTCTTCAGATTTTAATTTTATTTGCTTCATGGTAACCTTTTTTTTTTTTTTTTTTGGTTGTTTTCCTTCTTATTTATTGCACTTAAAAGACTTTTTCATGGTTTGTTAAATCTAGTCAACTTTTTTGTCGATGCTGTGACCAAAAGACCTGACAAAATCAATTAGAGGAGAAAAATTTATTTTGGGGCTCATCATTTCAGAGGTCTTATTTTATAGATGGCCAACTCCATTCTTTGAGGCCAAAGGTAAGGCAGAACATAATGGCACAAGAGTGTGGCAGAGGAAGGCATCTCAGGACTTGACACCAGGAAGTAGAGAGAGAGAGAGCTGTGCTAAACAAGGACAAAATATACCCCAAAGGCATATTCCTTGTCACAAGATTAATGCACTGATTAGGTTAAGACTCTCACAACCCAGTCATTTCACTTCTGAACTTGGGCCATTGTTTCACACATGAACTTTTGGTTGATAGTGTTCTAAAATAGCAATGTTCTAGAATAATATCTATTTTTTAATACATAATTGATTTGTTTTGACTGGTATCTCCTGAGTCAAAAGAAATTAGCACTGCAGGATATGTAACTAGGTAGAACCTCTCATCTCTTCCTCTGTCTCATTCTATTTCACAAATGGTTTGTCATTGAGTCTTGCTGCTTCTGCAATCAGACTGGACCATGGAGATACTCTGCCACTACTCTCCCTATCCTCTGTGCTGTTATAAGGATTTATTAACTTAGCTATAAGAATGTCCCCCTCACTTCGAAACTGTCCTTTTGAATTTTGTATTTTTGTTGTTGTTTCCTTGACATGTATTGTTTCTTGGGAAAGAACACTGTTTATGTACTCTGCTTATTTTTTTAATATTTAATATTTTTGGTAACCTATCCTCTTGTTACTTAGATATTTAAGATATCTCGGTTTTTTCAAATATTATTGATAACCATGCACCACATCCTTGTGTAGATGTTGTTCTCAAAGTATATTTCATTTCTCGTGAAATTCTGACAGAAAATTTGTTTTAATTATCTCTCTCCATGGGGAAGAAAAGACTGTGGTATTTAAAGAATTTTCAAAGAAGATAAGGGAAGATTTTATAGTAATTTGTATTCTTTAAATGTATTACGGACAGCTTAATTTCTTCCATTGTTTTCTTTTCTCTCCTAAAATTGAAGAGGTTTCTATTATATTACTTACTCATTGGGATATGCTGCTTTTTTATAGTGTTAAAATTCAAACTTGTTTGGCTGACGGTAGATTTAAATTTCTCATCAGTGAACAAAAACTTTGACACTCCTGGTGATTTTGCTACAAAAAGATTCTTTGTTAAACCATTTTAATATTAGGGCATAAATTACTATGCTAATCATCTCAATTTTATAAGCTAAGAATAATTAGTTGAAAGTATGAATGAACCTCAAATATGGGTGGAAAAACCTGAGAGTCATAATTTACAAAAATGTACTAATTATATTTAGCCTGAGTCATCTAACCGATATGAAACCAAATCTTGGCATTCCAGACAAATGAATTGTAGAATAATGCCATTGTTTTGCCTTTTCCCATAACAGTAAGGAACCCTGTCTGAAGGTCTAGAGAGAGAACTGGCTGCCTGTATCTAAAAGTGTCATTGATGCTTCTATCAATATTCTTTTTAATAGTTAACCTTATCTGTGTTAAACTTTTAATTTATATAAGCCTATAACTTCATGAAATTTTTATCTACAATTCTATAGCTTATGAGTTTGAGGAATAATATTAGGTTGCATTAATAAACATATATACTCATTTCCATTAGATATATGTAAGAGCAACATAGGAAACTATTACACAGTCACCAGAATGGTGGTGTGTGTGTGTGTGTGTGTGTGTGTATGTATATATATATATATATATATATATATATATATATATATATATATATATATAAAATATATATATATAAAATATATATATATATATGTGTGTGTATATATATGTGTGTGTATATATGTGTGTGTGTATGTATATATATTATATACATAATTAAGGGTATGAAACATTTGTAACAATTATGTATAATATATACATAATTAAGGGTATGAAACATTTGTAACTTATTTTATACTTTTGTTAAAAGGGAAAATTGGCACAACTACTTTGGAAAACTTGTCAATGTCTCCTGTAGATGAACAAATGTATTCTGAGACCTGTTAATCCTTTCCCTGGTAATATAGGTACATATATATGTTTACTTACAAGATTGCTTATAGCAGCAGCACTGTTCATGATAGAGTCCCAGTTGTCGATCAACTGTAGAATGGGAAATAAGTGTATTATATTACATAATGGAAAACTTATCAATGAGAATGGGCAAATTACTAAAACAATTTGATGAATCTTTGGAATATATTATTTCCTGAAAGTGAAACATAGAACACATCGATGTACATGTTATACATACATATATTAATTGTATATGTCCACTTTTATAAATATATATAAGATACTAGTTTATATTAAGCCACTTACATTAATTATATATAACATACTAATCTATGGTGTTAGGAGTCAGGAAGTGGCTGAGCTTTGGGGGGGGGGGGTTGGTGTTGTGACAGAAAGAGACCAGAGGGGAGACTTCTGAGAGTGTTTATAATATTCTGTTTCTTGAACTTGGTGTTCTTTACATGGTGTGTTCACTTTATGAATATTCTTAAATTTTCTGAGGCTGTACACTTTGAGATTTACATAATTTTCTGTTTTTTTTTTTAAGAGAGAGAATATTTTTAATATTTATTTTTTAGTTTTCGGTGGATACAACATCTTTATTTTATTTTTATGTGGTGCTGAGGATCGAACCCAGCGCCCCACGCATGCCAGGCGACTGCGCTACCACTTGAGCCACATCCCCAGCCCCTGTTTTTTTTTTTAATATTTTGATAGCAAGTTTTCCAAAAAATTCAGTTTTTAAATATATGTGTACATATTTGTATATACTTAAACATATATGTGTATATATATATTTAGATATACTTTGTTTTGAAATATGTACATACATATGTTTCTGTATACATATATATGTATATAATACACACATGTCTATAACATCACATATCTTCATGATTTGTGTGTGTGTGTGTGTGTATGTGTGTGTGTTTGTATTTGTGTTTGGTGGTACTAAGGGTTGAATTCAGGCAAGTGCTCTATCACTGAGCTTCACCCCAGTTCCTAATACTCTCTTTTAAAATTCTACCTCATTAATCAATTCTGAGTGAGGGCCTATCTCAGAGGTTAAGAGAGCCAACAAATAGTTTGAGCCACTAAGAAACCTGAAGTAAATAGCAGCCTGTCATGAACATTCCTGGGTCTAAGAGAACAATGGAGCCCTGTAAGCACTGGAGCTAAGGAAAGCAGGCAGAAGGCAGCACCTTTGGTTTTGGAGGGACCTGGCCACTATCAGATCTTCCTCTACCATTCTCTCCTCTTACTCCATAATCTCTAGCTGGTACCTTCTTTGATCAAACCCTGTTTGAAATCAGTCAACAGTGGGGTAATCTGTAAGAGGGAGCAAATAGAGACTAATCAGTATAACACATTAGACTTAGGGAAACTGCTTCCAAAGAGTTAATATAGAATGTTTTTTCCGCCTCTAGTCTCCTTCCTCTCTGAAATTTCCATTTTGGGTAATATTCATGTTACATGTACATAACTATCCTGTCTCTCTCTCTCTGTCTCTAAACACACACACACACCATACTGCACAGCAAGAAAAATGAAAATTAATACTAAGTTTAAAATCACACTAATTAAGAAGTGATGATTTATAAACAAATATGATGATAAAGGCTTAGAACACAGTAATAGAAATATGGAGAGCTAAATATTTATTGAATTTTTAGGTTTAGCTTAGTTTTACAACACAATTATATAATATTGTATACTAGAGAAAAAATTTTACAAAGTACAGTACTTACTGCCTTTTATTTTTTCTAAAAATGTTATTATGGAAAATTTCAAATGTGTACAAAAATATATAGAGAAAAGGTAATGAACCTCCATGTGATTATTACCCAGCTTTAATAATTATGAACATTCTGTTATTTATTGATTGTTCTGTTCCTTGTTCCTATCTACAAACTTCTTTCTCTCAAGTATTTTAAAGTAAATTAAAAAACATGTTACTCGCAAACACTTCAGTTTTTTTTCTTTTGGGTACGGGGGATTGGACCCAGGGGTGCTTTGCCACTGAGCTACACCCCCAGCCCTTTTTATTTTTCATTTTGGGAGAGGGTCTTGATAAGTTGCTGAGGCTGGCTTTGAATCTGCAATCCTTCTGTCTCAGCTTCCCGAGTCACTGGGTTTTCAGGTATGTGCTACTGTGCTTGACAGAACACTTCATTTTTAAGTATCTAACAAATAAGGACTTTTTCATAATCATGTCAACATTATCATAGCTAACAAAATGTAATTCCTCATTGTATCTAATATTTGGCCCATATTAAAATTTTCCCACTTATATCAAACGTGCCTTTTGCTGTTGGCTTATTCAAATCAAGATCCACATGAGATCCACATGTTGTATTTTGTTGTCTTTAACTTTTATTAGGTTCGTACAGTTATAAGAACATAATATTTTAAATATTTTTTCATATTTATCACTTAGAATTTTTCTGTGTCAAATTTAATATCCACAAGGCCTTTGTTTTGTGTTTTTGTGTGTGTATATGTGTATGGGTGAGAGAGAGGGAGAGAGAGGGAGGGAGGAAGGAAGAGAAAGAGAACAGGCAAGCATTTGCACTTAGGGAGAGAATTCTGAAAATAACTGAATGAAATAAACTTAAGACTTTTTAGATATTTATAACTTAGAGCAAATAACTTCTGACATCTAGACATTTATTTAGCTATAAGTTTTTTTAAAAAAATATTTTTTTAGTTGTTAATTGACCTTTATTTTATTTATTTATATGCAGAGCTAAGAACCAAACCCAGTGCCTCACACATGCTAGGCAAGTGCTCTGCCACTGAGCCACAATTCCAGCCCTAACTATAAGTTTTTTATGATAACTGAACTATATTTAAACTAAATTATAGATATTCTTGAAACTATTTCAGGATTTAGTCAAATCTTTTTAAGAAATTTAGGGCCATAGCTGGTTGTCAAACACGTGATAGCATTCCATGAATTCATATTTTTAGTTAAAACTGAGATGAAGCTACATTATTTGTTCATGATTGTAAAATTTTAGATTAATTTTTATAAGTGAATTTGTCTATGAGGCTATGAGGTTGCTTTATAAAAGGGGTTTTTAAAAATTATGTAGAAATTTTTGTTTACTGCTCTGGGCCACACTGCCACCTGGGGGCCAACAAGAAAGACTACTGGGGTGTCACAGCCCGTGCCAGAAGTGTTTGACATTGACCTTGGTACTACTAAGACAAAAACAAGACACCATTATCTTTTTGTAGGAACCAGAAGAATGCTCTTGGCTTACAAGATGTGGAATGATATAATATTATGAAAATGTATTTAAAAATTAAATATGTTTTCACATTACTTCTTATCTTTCTCTTTTCCCCTATTAAAAAATATTTTAAGTTGTAGATTGACACGATACCTTTATTCATTTACTTTATGTGGTGCTGAGGATCAAACCCAGTTCCTCACTAGGAACTAGCTAGGCAAGTGCTCTACCACTCAGCTTCAACCCCAGCCCACTTTCTCCCCCTATTTTAAAGAATGTTGCCAGTTGCCTTGAAACAAAGGTAATAGACATTGCCTGAGTCCTTTTATATGTATAAAACTATTTAATAGTTATAAAAATATTATGTGGCAAATGGTACTAGTTTCTATTTATAACATAAAATTGATCAGTAAATGAATGTACTTTTTCCAGTCCCAATTCTTTGCCCATACATAAAGATTTTTATGCTATTATTATGTTTACATATTTTAGTTTTTGATGAAAAAAGGAATTCTGTTACTATGTAGGATGCCATTGGATTATTTGACACAGTATGTAATTGAAGACAAATATTGTATGATTCCCCTTAATGGAATATAGAATAGTCAGACATTTATAGAAACAGAAAACAGAAGGTTGTTACCAGGGGTGATGGACTGAGGGTTATGAAAGTTGTTGTTATAAGAGTATAGAATTTCAGTTTGGGATGATAAAAAGTTCAGAAGATGATAGTGGTAATAGTTAGACAACAAAGTGAATGTATTTAATACCCTTGAACTGTATAGTTAAAAATGGTTGAAGTGGTAAATTTTATGTTATTTATATTTTGTAAATATGGTAATATTGAATGTTGCATATTTACTGTTTCTAAAGCAGTTAAAATTAATCACTGTATGAATGAATGGTAATATTGAATGTTGCACTCTAAACCCTAGAGTAGGAATAAGTGATAGGTGAATTTAATCCTCAAAAACACGTGTGTTTAAAGCTTTACATGTATAAGGCTACAACCTTAACAGATAAATACTTAGTAATAAATCTCTTTTACCTGTTAAGAAACTAAGGCTTCAAGATGTTCATGTATAGTAAATTTGTTAACAGCCTTCTCTTTGCTCAACTTTTAGGATATTATGTTTAAGGTACATGATTTATATGTTAATGAAAGACAGCTGAGATTTGGATCTATTTCGGCTTGTCTCTTTCTGTTCTCTTGCCCTGCTTTCTATGAGAAGATGGTAGCTTCATGTAACAATGAAATACTGACATGGCATTCTTTTATACCAGAGACTCTGACAAGTCATGGTTCAATACCAGAGGGACGTGGGAGGAGTCATGTAGTAGTGCCCATTTGAGCACACTGAGATAATCTCAGCATCTATGGGCTTTAAACAGGTCATGTCTAATTTGAGTTGAATGTATAAGATGAAACTGATTAATGTACCAAGATGTTGTCTACTACAATAATTTTTAAAATCAGTTTCTCATCAGATAAAAAGTTGGTGCTTTTCTTCATAATGCCACAAGTCTCTAGAGTCTGTAAGAGATGAATTTTACTTTTGTATGTTTGCTTTTTTAAATCGCATTCCTTACTTCTGTATGCTTTTCTTTCTTCCTGTGGGAGACTTCCCTTCCAATGATAAATAATAAATGGAAAATGTCTCAGTGTAATAATAATTTCCAAAGTATAGTCACAGAATGACTGATTTCCAGTAATGCCTTAAGCAATAAAGTTTTAGCATAAGCAGCAGAAAAGATCTGGATATTCACTTTATATTTGTGGTAAACTGATTTTATATATACCCTTTGGAAATGGAGTATTTGATATACTATGGAGAAAACCAAGTCAGTCCTACTTTTCTTTTCTTCAGTCCAACTTTTCTTGAACCCTGTTGTTTAACTATATTTAGTGGCTATGAAATAATTTCCCAGTTAAATATGTAATTACTAAGTTGCTCCTATTTGATTTTCTCTACATACCCAAATAACCAGTATTCATAAAAAAATCTGTATTTTAAAATGAAGTTAGAATATTTGGTCACAGTGAAACAATCTGCATGTTTTATTAACATTTTCCCCCGGGGTTGTGGCTTAGTGGTAGAGTGGTTAGCCTAGCATGTGTGAGGCACTGAGTTCCATCCTCAGTACCACATAAAAATAAATAAAGTTTTGTGTCTGTCTACAACTAAAAATATATGTCTATATATTTAAAAAATGATTATAGTACTGAAACATACTGAAATTATTTGGAAGCCAAGGAAACTTGTTGCTGACATAGTAATAATTTGGTTATTTGTACATTTTGTAAAATACTATAATGTTCCAAGTTACCATGTTCTTTAAATAACTCAGGGTAAGATGTTATCTCTGAAGTATTGGCTTGTAAGTAGGAAGGAAATTATACATTACTGTGTTATATAAAACTGACTCATATGAGTGGGTGAAAGATCCCAAGAATACCAGGACACCCACACTAGAAAAAGCCAATATGTGCCAATTCTTTTTAGACAATGTTCTAGGAGGCTGCTTAATGGAACTGTATTCATTAAAGAAATTTCTTTCATTGTCTTGGTGAATATTTCCTGTTAAAAAGAATGAAATAACATTTTCATCTTTTTTGAAAAAAAAATCTTTGTTCATAGGAGAAAAGACTTGATTCAATATTTTAAGTAATTGTGCTTTAGTTTTTAAAATTCATTTAAATCAAGAGAATAAAACACTCTTACATTTAGAGTATTTTAGAATATTTGTTAAATCATAAAAATACAGTTAAATAATCTTTTAGCAAGTAGTTATTTCAAGTCTTGATAAACAGTACTGTTTTACTGACAAAAGCAGTATATTGTATGGGGATGGTCTCATCTCAGATTCAGTCTGTTTGAGAGTTAAATTTTAATAAAGGTACACTTTTACTTTCAGTATTAAATATTCTGAACTATATTTGTTTTACCTTTCAAAATGTTTTGGATGAATATCACAAATTAGATTGTTTGTATAGATGATTTTTTGTTGGTGTTTGGGTTTTTTTCTCTTAAATTTATTTTATTTTATTCATTTATTTATATGTGGTGCTGAGAATTGAAATCAGTGCCTCTGATTTCTAGGCAAGTGTGCTACCACTGAGCCATACCCCTAGCCCTGGTGTTTGTTTTTTAAAGCATGTTTCTTATAGTCTCTCATATGCTAAGTGTTATTGTTTTATTGGAATTCAACTTTTATGTTATGTTTTGGATGTGAGATATCCCCAGGATGAGAGCCTTACGCCCTGAGGAATAGAGCCTGCTGTCTATGGACAATGTTTTTTTTTTTTTAGTTGTAGTTAGACACAATACCTTTATTTTATTTCTTTATTTTTATGTGGTGCTGAGGATTGAACCAGTGCTTCACACATGGCTAGGCCACTAAGTCACAACTCCAGCCCCAGTTTACTATTGTTTTAATCACACCATGCTGCCTCTCAGTTCAGCAACTTATTAAAACCACTATTACAAGGTTTTTATGTATATTACAAGATTGCTGTCATGCTTGATCTCACCTCTCCAAACATTTTTCCTCTATAATGTTTATTCATCCATCATTCTTTTTTTTTAATTATCATTTTGTTTTATTTCTTCTAATTAGCTATATATGACAGTAGAATGCATTTTGACACAGCATACATAAATGTAGTATATCTTCTCATTCTTCTGGTTGTACATGATGTAGAATTATACTGGTTGTGTGATCATTATGCACATGGAGCCATCCATCCTTCTTACATTGTGGATTTCAGATTTTTTACCATCCTAGTGACTCTTCTGAGTCCTCATCATTTTATTACTGTTTCTCTTCAGATATCTTAGACTGTCAGCAACATAGTCTGCACAGTATTTGTTAGGTGAAACTGTCAGCTTCATTTTATTGCAATAAATATTTATGATGTGGTAGGATAAATATTCTCAATGAATATGCTATTTCCTTATTAACTTACATTTTGATTATCTTATTTAAAAATTATATCAGAGCATCCTTTTAAATTTTTAATTTTTCTTCATTTAGAAATGTCTTCATGAAAACCTTTTAAAGTCTAAAAATTCAGGTCAAGTGACTTCATTATCATTCTCAGAATGTAATCAGACTAGCTATTCCACAGGGAATTTGGCAATCAAATGCAGTAAGAACATTTCATATTTTTCTGAATTCATGTTTTTTCTTTGGTGGGTTGAATCAGTTTTCAGAATATGAAACTAAATATGTTTGTGAAGTTGAAAATAAATGTTTAATAACTCAGACTTGCACTGCTGGATATAGATTTCATTAAGTTGTCATAGGAACCAGTTGTAGGCTGATGACAGAATTAGGTAACTGTCAGTTAAGATGAAATGTTTACATGAACTTAGAGACAGGATTAGAACTAAGAATTTCTGAATCTAAGATACTTTGCCTGTTGTCCTTTGATAAGTCTGCTTAGGATGTGTTCTTTGTTGATTGAATCAAAAGGCTTATCTGTGCACAAGAATTATTTGCAGAATGCCTACCATGTACCAGGAACTGGGGGTTACCATTCCAGTTCTACACTTCTTCACTTCTACTGCTCTCTTCTGGAGTAAAATTTCTTCTCCTTCTTTAGTTTTAGTTTCTCTTGGAGGTAGTGTATACTCTAGGCTGAGGCTAGTTTTTAGTTTATTCTGTCTGTGCAAGCTATAAATGCTTCTAACTAGGTGACTTTGGAGTACCTTATATAATTTATTCTTTTTTTCCCCATGGAAATTGCTTTCTTTTTATTAGAGTATTATTCATAGTAGTCAGGTTCATTTTGGCAAAATTATACATGCATGGAATTTGATTTACTCTATTTCAGTTCCCAGTCCTTGCCCTTCCTTCCCCTCCTTCCTTCCCCATTGTTTCTCCTCTCCTCTATGGATCTTCCTTTTATTCACTTATTTATTTTTTTATGATTGGTGCTTTATTCATATACATAAAAATGGAGCTCACTGTGGTATATTTATATATGCACATAGTGGGATTTGCTAAATTCATTCTGTATTTCCTCCCCTTTCTCATCCCTCTTTCTTCCCTCTTGATCTCCTCCTTCTACTCCACTGATCTTCCCTATGTCTTTATGATATCTGACTCCTCCTTTTTTCTTATTTTGCTTGTTTCCACATATGAGAGAAACATTTGACTCCGATTTTCACTTACCATGATGTTCTCCATTTCCATCCATTTACTAGCAAATGTCATAATTTCATTTCATTCTTCTTTATGGCTGAGTAAAACACAACACACACACACACACACACACACACACACACACTCACACTCACACTGTATTTCCTTAATCTATTGACAAGTATCTGCTGATTCCAGAATTTGAATTGTGCTGCTATTTATTGATGTGGCTGTATCACTATATGATTTTTGTTCTTTTGAATAAACACTAAGGAGTGGGATAACTGGGTCATATGGTGTTCCACTCCTAGTTTTTTGAGGAAACTCCATACTGTTTTCCAGAGTGGTTACGCTAATTTGCAGTACCACCAACAATGTATGAGTGTACCTTTCCCCCCACATTCTTTCCAACATTTCTAATTATTTATTTTCTTGTAATTGCCATTCTGACTGGAATGAGATGAAATCAAAATGTAGTTTTGATTCACATTTCCCTAATTGCTAGAGATGTTGAACATTTTTTTCATATTTTTGTTGATCATTTTTATTTCTTCTATTTAGAAGTATGTCTGTTTAGTTCCTTTGCCCATTTATTGATTGGGTTGTTTGTAGTTTAGGTGTTAAGTTTTTTGAGTTCTTTGTATTTTCTGGATATTAATACCCTATCTGACGAACAGGTGGCAAAGATTTATCTTCCATTCTGTATTGTCTCTCTTCACCCTCTTAATTGTTTCCTTGGCTGTGCAAAAGCTTTTTAATTTGATGCCATCCCACTTATTGATTTTTTTTTGTTTTATTTCTTGCACTTTAGAAGTCTTGTTAAGGACGTTGGTTCCTGTGCCAATATGCTGGAGTATTGGGCCTACATTTTCTTCTAGCAGTTGCAGGGCTTCTAGTCTTTCCAAGGTCTTTGATTCACTTTGAGTTGAGTTTTGTGCAGGGTGAGAGAGAGGGGTAAAACTTCATTCTTCTACATGTTTTTCCAGCACTATTTATTAAAAAGGCTATCTTAACTCTCTCTATATATATATTTGGCGCCTTTGTCTAATATGAGGTAACTATATTTATGTGGGTTTGTCTGTGTGTCTTCCATTGGTCTTCATGATTGTTTTAATGTCAGTACTGTGTTATTTTTGTTACTGTTGCTCTGTAGTATAATTTGAGGTCCAGTATTGTGATGCCTCCTACTTCACTTTTCTTGCTAAGAATTACTTTAGCTATTTTGGGTCTCTTGTTTATCCAAATGAATTTCAGAACTGCTTTTTCTAGTTTGTGAAAAATGTCATGGGAATTTTGATGGGGATTGTGTTGAATCTGTATAGCACTTTTGGTAGTAGAGTCATTTTGGAATCAGTTTCTTAAGTGAAGAAAAGAAAGGGTAGAAAGGCAAGAGAAAGTTTGATATATTTAAAAAGTGAACAGAGGAAAGGCAGGACATAGATAGCAGATGGTGGATATAAAGGAGAAGTAATAAAAAATAAAATTAAAGTAAAGTAATAAAAAAGAGAGGAAACAGGAAAATTTGGCCAGTGGTGGAAGAAGAGTAAAGAAGGGACAATAAAAGGACAAAAACCCAGGTACGAATAAACAAATGTAAGATCAAAACAACTCAAACCCACATACAATTTTACCTCACCTAAATTAAACTAAGTCTAAGAATAATAAACAGGTGAAGAAGAAAGCAATTAAAATGAAAGTAAAATTATATGAGTGTATATCTATATTTTTTAAAATAATTTTTAGTCATCAATGGATCTTTTATTTATTTGTTTACATGTGGTATTGAAGATCAAACCCAGGGCTTCACAGGTGCCAGGCAAGCACTCTACCACTGAACCACAATTCCAGCCCCTCTCTCTATATTTTTTAAACTTTTTCACACAGTGAGAACACACATACGAACACACAATCACACAGAATGGAAAATAGTAAAAAATAATGACATGAAATTTATAAAACAAAATAAAATTAAGAAAAATTAAATTGGGGGAAATCTAAAAAACAACAGCAACCAAAAAAGATAAAATTCTTAATGAGAAGTTTATCTTAAAGATAAAAATTCTTAATTTTTTTTTAAGTTGTAGATAGAACAATACCTTTATTTTATTTATGTGGTGCTGAGGATCGAACCCAATGCCTTATACATGCTAGGCAAGTGTTCTACCATGAGCTATAACTGTAGCCCTAAAGGTAAGAATCCTTAAGATAAAAATTCTTGTTTCTGATTAGGTGCTCAAAACTGTTGGCAAGGATGGATTTTCTTTCTTTGTATTTATTAAGTCCAATGTCTTTTGTGTTCCTGACCTGGCTGCCAGCCTTTGTAGCTAGGAGCCAAAGCTGGTTGTAGTAGCTCCCAGCTTCCTGTCTTCTAATATAGGATGGAATAGATTGGGGAGTGCTGACAAACTGTGTACTCATTTAGGGGAGGTGATACAGAATTCTAAATT